>NW_021703778.1:4476860-4705378 GCF_005190385.1 Monodon monoceros
TCCTATCAGGGCAGGTAGAGTCCCCTCTCCTATCAGAGTAGATAGAGTCCCCTCTCCTATCAGGCTAGATAGAGTTCCCTCTCCTATCAGGGCAGGTACAGTCCCCTCTCCTATCAGGCCAGATAGAGTTCCCTCTCCTATCAGGGCAGGTAGAGCCCCCTCTCCTATCAGGGCAGACAGAGTCCCCTCTCCTATCAGGGCAGGTAGAGCCACCTCTCCTATCAGGCTAGATAGAGTACCCTGAACACAATCAGGCAGATGTTCACTCCAGAATTTTTTTGTAAAATGCTTACATGTTGGAAGGTAAATCAGTTTCTGACTTGGAAAAGTTTAAATAAGTTGTGGAAGCAGCTCATTTTATCTTGCTAGAGATTTTGGTCATCTTGAATGAACAGAGGTAGCCTACCCCTTGCTTAAGATTTTGAGGCCTGCTGAAATGGAACTTAATGGTGAATCAGAGGACCATGTGGTGAAAACTCTGTGCTCCGATATTTGAGTCTTTGACAAGTTACCTTAATGCAGAAGGTGGTGGCTTGAGGACGGAGTGGTGCAGGGAGAATCGGAAGAGCTAACATAAGGTAAAATCTCTTCTGGGCGTGGACGTGACAAAAATTGCTATGGGGGTTGGTGGGGGGACTGGGATTTTCAGTTCATCACCACTAGATTTGTTTCAGTTGTTAGTTTTCCAAAGTGGCTCAGTTGTGGTTTGGGAGAGGATGTTTAGCAAAATTTGTAAAGTGATTCTTTTTTTTTTTTTTTTTTTTTTTTGCGGTACGCGGGCCTCTCACTGTTGTGGCCTCTCCCGTTGCGGAGCACAGGCTCCGGACGCGCAGGCTCAGCGGCCATGGCTCACGGGCCCAGCCGCTCCGCGGCATGTGGAATCCTCCTGGAGCGGGGCATGAACCCGTGTCCCCTGCGTTGGCAGGCGGACTCTCAACCACTGCGCCACCAGTAAGCCCCTAAAGTGATTCTTTGTTGAAGAATAATGGCCTCATTCAGAAATAATCCATTGACTTCCTTTGAATCTCATCAGGTGGAGGCATAAGGTTTAAGAGGAAAAGAAAAACACAGATTCTGGGAATTCGTTTTCCAACTTCATAAGGAAATAAACTTTGGTAAAAAAGGACTAGTCAAATTGTGAGAAGTCCTCTCTACTAAGCTAAATGGACTACCCAGACGTTTGGTAGTAATTTTCTATGAACCCTGGAGCCAAATCAGGTTGCCTTTTCCCAGCTGCTGAATTCAGCTTTGTTTACCGCTTGTGTATTTCAGGCCAGAGCCTCAGCGACAAAGGGCTATATGAAATCTTCTGTGTTAATAAGGCAGGTGTCAGAACCTGCAGGGTAAGCTTGAGGAATTTTAGACCAAGAGATGTTTAGAATTTGATTTCGGGCTATGGGTAAGTCAACTGCCTTCTTTTAAGTTCTTAGATTTTTAAAGTTCTGTTTTAGGAGGGGGCAGGGTTGCTAACAATTGACTATACGACACAAGAGGGAAATTATATTTCTTCCTTTTTCTCCCAGACAAAGATCTGGAAGGATGTCAGCTGATGACGGGTGCTAGCTTTTTGTGGGTCTGTACTAGATTTAGTGGCATTTCTAAGTGACAGAAAGGAAAGTCTTAACTGAGAAGAGTTCAGATAAACTTTCTCAATAAACAAGATAAAGCTTGATGCTTTTCAAACTTTATCCCATCACCATTATGACAACTCGGGGATGGGGGAGGGAATTAAATGCAGGACCTTAAAGCATTGATTCTCTCTGAATGTGTCCGAGAATTGCCTGGAGATCTTGATTAAAATCCCCAAACCTCGGGCTTCCCTGGTGGCGCAGTGGTTGAGAGTCCGCCTGCCGATGCAGGGGACACGGGTTCGTGCCCCGGTCCGGGAAGATCCCACATGCCGCGGAGCGGCTGGGCCCGTGAGCCATGGCCGCTGAGCCTGCACGTCCGGAGCCTGTGCTCCGCAACGGGAGAGGCCACAACAGTGAGAGGCCTGCGTACCGCAAAAAAAAAAAAAATCCCCAAACCTCTGGAGACAGTCGAGGTGGGCGGGGCTGGGGGACGAGCAGGATGGGGTTGCAGAGTAAAGTCTTGTTTTCTCAGCAGCACTGAAGGTCCTTCACAAAAGCTGCTCCAGTGACCTGGAAAAGGGGCACTGGACATTTCCGCGAATATAACAGGGGAAGAGAGCTTGAGCTCGTATATGCATTCATAGATGGTCATGTGACCTCACAGGGAGCCCCCTGAGAAAGGAATCAGCATCTCGGCATCCTAACAGCTAGACGGTGCCAGAACAAGGATACGGACCCAGTGCTGACTGACTCCAAACCAGATTCTTTTCCCTTCCCCATGCCTGGAACCCATGCAGGCTCGTGGTTCTCATCATACCTGAAGTGGAATTTATTCTTTCGGAGTTAATTAATCCCTCATTAAATGTATTAAAACCCCCTTCTCACCCTTCCCGTTAAAAAATTAAAATAAAGAAAAAGGAAAGCCATGATCAGGCAAGAGTATCCATATTCAAAGGCGGCAGCTTGAATGGATTTACTTTTAAACGTGCAGTGCCCTTAAAAACTTCAGTTTTTTTGAAAATTCAGTTTTTACCTAGATCTGAAATAAAATTGGGAACTTTTTTTTTCCTCCCCACAAATTCAGGATACACACGGATCTCTTTTCTCAGACATTTAAGGACCTGAACTCACTCCCTTGCCCTCTTTTTATCACGGAACTTCTGATAGGTACCCTGCCTCTCCGTAGACAGAGTCCCTAGGAAGACAAAAAAAGTTTCAAGAACATGGTGAAAACTTCTGCTTTGCACCAGAATGTGGGTGTTTGTAAAACCAGGTGTTTCTCCCTGGTTTCTGTGAATTGACACTGAGAGATTCCGTGGGCTCCTTGCTTAGAATATGGTGATTCGGGTAAATTGGAGACTTCTGAGCAGGTGAAGCTGAGATCAGCCTTTTTTTTAACCTTAGTCTCTTAGAGAAAGAGAAACAGCGGCAGCAGGAGCGTGAAGCTATTACAGACAGTGTTTCACTTCCTAGGAATGGAACAGAAACTGAATTGGCCAAATACTTGTTAATGTCATAGAAATCAAAAAAACATACAAAACGACCCATTCCCCCCCCCCAGCAAAATGGAGAATAATCTTGCCTGTTTACATCCCCCCCAAAGCTAAAGTAATATCCAACCAGCCTTAATAAGGCATTTCATGTCATTAGAGAACATTTCTCTGAAGTGAATTCTCGGAGGACATTAATAAGATATGACTCCTAGTTATTTCCGGTGGGAAGTCTTCTGTTGCTATATATATAAATTACTGTCATCACAGATGAGTTGCCTTTACAACACATGTTTTCTCTGGGAACCCTTGGGAGTTTTACTGATTACTGAATTATTTACTGTTTGCAAAGAGCAGAGAAAAATTCTGTTAGCAAGACCCTTCTGTGAAAAAGACAAAAACAAAAAACAAAACATTTGGCCAAGAAATGTTTCCCCCAGAACAAAGCGTGATTGAGAAGATCTGCTAAAATTTATTTTGGGGAGAAATGATTTGCCTCTCTTAGTTAGTTATGTCTTCATTTATTTACTTATTTATTTGTGAGTGAGTTCATTCTGAAAAATCTCATCTCAGGAAAGGGATGCTCAGACTGTTTTGGTCTGTTTTTTTGTCTGCAGTCATTTTAAGACATGGGCTCTTGCCTCTGGGGCTGCTCTGGTCATCCCCCCCTCCCCCCACCCAATGGAGACATTCTGATTTTACATTAAATGTTGATTTTACAGTAATGCTGATTTTACATTAAAGTGGCCTGCAGAGATTTTTAAAAATTCCATCCAGGGAAAGTGAAATCTCAATCTCTGGAGAAGGAAGCTCCAGCCTGGGTATTTTGTGGAACCTGGCCAAGTGATGCTAATGGATAGCCAGGGTTTGAGAGTCACTTGATAGACTAGGAAATGCCTGGAAAATGGGTTTCTGGGGCCCATTTTAGCCTCACTGGGAGCACTTCCCTTCCCCAGCTTAGATTCCTCATCTTTAAACAGATGATAATCCGATTCATTAACTCCCCACGATGCAAAATATTAGAACACACCTACCGATATCCGGGAGCAAGTACTTACAAAATTCAACACTAGACAAATATCAGATTGGTCCTACTATGCCTCAGAAAACAAATGGCACCTATCTAACCAATCATGTTCAAGGTCATTGCAAGCTCATTAAAAGGATTAGTCAATCAGAAAGAAAAGGCATCTAGAAGTGCATACCTGCAAAAAAATACCTCTAAACCTGCAGAAGCGTTGTAGAAAGGCTTACAGAAGCGTTACCGTTTTAATAAAAACAAGTTCTCCCTGTCTCTAAATGCCATATGCAGAATGCTGTATGATTTGTCATATCCCAAATATGGGAGTTATTACACCATAATGCATTGCCCACTCGGATATTAGAAGGTTTGCAATGGATTTTTCTTTCCTAAAGTAAGCGGCTAAGGAATGCATGGCTCTCTTTGGAAAATGCCCTTGTCCCTGATCCCGTTCTATGGCACTAACCAGATTGCAATCTCCTTGCCTTCCGTCTGTCCTCCGTGGGCACCCGGTTTTCTCTAGCAGCGTTCTGATGAGGTTTCTTGAGTGGTTCAGGGGCGTGGGCTCTTCTGCCGAGAGAACATGTAGAATTTCCGTCAGTTGCCCTGGACTCCAAGTGCCGCTGCTGTCTGGAGTTGAGGGTCTTTCTGTCTCAGTCAAGGGAACCAGGCTGAGTAGAAGGAACAATGGCACCCCGAATACAGAAAGCTTTCTCCAGAAGCACATTTCCACTCTTCCTTTAGCCCAAGTCTGCCTCTGATGGCGGTGGGTGGGTTGGTGTTCACGGTGTCAACTTGTAACTGGAGGAATGTCTGTGGAAAGAGGAAAAATAAAGCCTTTAATTACTGTGCCTGCAACAGGTTTGAAAGGATTCAATAATTGGGTGGCTAAGCTGATTGGCAATGACAAGCTGTTTCTGAACAACTGGGGGTCTGTAGCTCACTTATAACTCCCACCGACCAGCAGGAAACTATGGTGGGTGTAGACTTTCAAACCGTACAACAGCCAAGAAGTGTGTTATACTGTCTGTCTCTGAAATAGACATAGAGTCAAAAATTAGCAAGAATGCATTTCACTGTCCATCCTGACGGTGCTACAGGTCATAAGACCCGGGGCAGGAAACACCCTCATTTATTTTTTTTATTGAAGTATAGTTGATTTACAATGTTGTGTTAGTTTCAAGTGTACAGCAAAGTGATTCGCTTATACATACGTATATATGTATATTTTTTTTAGATTCTTTTCTATTATGTGGTTTATTACAAGATATTGAGTATAGTTCCCTGTGCTATATAGTAGGTACTTGCTGTTTACCTATTTTATGTATAGTGGTGTGTATACATTAAGCCCAAACTCCTAATTTATCTCTCCACCCCCGCCAACAGGAAACGCCCTCATTTTATCCCATTGATTTATGGGCCTCATCAGTGAAGTAAGTAAATAAAAGTAAACAGAAAAAAATTTTGAATAAATTACATCTATCATGTTGAGTTAGAAGATTTTTCGATAAGGAAGGGACTAAAAGAAAATAGTAACATCGGGAACATACTGGTTACTTTTTAGTTTTCAGTTGATTAAAAGTATGAACTATCTTGGAAAAACAAGAGAGTTTCAAGGCCACACGAGCCATGATAAATCCACATATTCAGGCCTCAGCAAAGAAGTGAAAGGACAGCTTGAGAACCAATCAGCTTTCTGGAAAAAAATTAATATCTTCAACCGATTGCTTAAGGAATGCAAAATGTTAACAGCATCTCATGGCAGATCTTGGCCCAGAGGTGAGCTAATAATGACTGTGGGGTAGTGACAAAAATACTTTCATGGTTTAAAAAGAAAAAAGAGAGAGAGAGTTTAAGATTCTTATGTTAGCATTTAAAAAATGACAGACGATGATACAAACATTTCTAAACCCTGTGCTTACCTTCAGACGAAAGACAAATGATTATTTATCTGGAGCTCTGTGGCCTTTTAAATCTCAGAGAGTATTTCATGGTTACAAAGTCCTCTGTTTTTAAAATTCCTTGACTGTGCGCTGGGAGCTAGAGAGGATTATTTCAGCCCAGAACAGTTTTCAGTTGCTATGGAGAGTAACAATGAAGGTGGATAAAAGTGAGAACTTTCTGTCTGGCCGATTTTCAGGAAAACCAAATTAGTGTCGCTAACGAACCTGACTTTTTATATCAATATTGACCAACTGTCTTAGAATTCTGAGAAAAACCTTAGAATTTCTTACAGCCACTTGCCCTTTAAAGGACTGAGCTAGGTCAAAAAAGTTCCCCTTGTAGAATGGAAAGGCTTTTGTGTTAGGTCAAGACATTTTTTCCCCCAGAGGATTCTGTGATAATTGTTTTATCCACATCTCAAACCAACGATTTGTTGAAAAGATAGGCTCATTAGAATTTTATTTTATAAGGTGCAGAGGTTTAAACGATTTCAGGCATTCGTGAATTCATAAATAGATTTTTCAAAGAAAAAGTGTTTGCTGGAGGAATAAAGTTCTTACCTGGGACGTAAGTGGGAAACTTTAAGTAGCTATATATATTCTGATCCCAGAGCCTGTGGTAGAGGTCATTGCATAAGGCCCTCGGGTCCTGTGAAAAGAGCTCTCACTAAGTTATTGGGGAATAAATGACTGAAAGAACAAATGAAGTGGTGAATTTTATAGGAGGTAAGAGATGTCAAGACCCAAGATTTCAAAGTGGACAGTGTACGTGGAAACAGCACACAGGCTATAGACACACCAAGTGAACCTGAAGAGTGTAGGAAATGGGGAGAGGCTTGGGTCTGCTGCTAAGGTGCTAGCTGAGTGAGGAGGGGAAAGAAATACAGAGAGAAAGAAGGCGACATCATGAGTGTCCTCAGCTGCTCATTGGATATGAAAATTGGGAACAACCGGGTGAGATAATCCTAGGCCCACACTGATAACCCTGTCAGAGATACGGAAGGCTGACACTCCCAGAAAATGGCCGGCTGCTCTGAATTACACAGCACGGAGCCCTCGGGTTTACCTAAACTGTCAAGGGAAGGGCCTTGGCCTGTTTCTCAGGAGTTCTGTGGGGAGATTACCTGGAGTTAGAGTCCAGAACCAGCGGTCCAACAGAAGAGCGAGGAGGCGGTCAAGCCCTTCCTGCCGTGGATCCGGAGGACGCAGAGAAGCAAAGGGACTGAGGACCACCAGAGGGCGGCACTGCGAAGCTCGCTGCAGGCTCCCGCCCCTGGTCTGTTGCCCCGCCCCACCCCCAGCGGGGACCACCTGAGCATCGTTCCTACGCTCCACCCTAGCTAAGTCTCGGGCACTTGGTTAGGAGGCAACTAAGGGAAAGCAGCCCAAAACCCACTGAGCGAATTATCCAGTCCTGCCATCACCTGCTACTATTAAGAACCTCCACTTTGCCTTATTTCTGGAACTAAGCCCTTGCTTCCTGGCCCACCTCCAATGAGCAGGTCCCCAAATGGGCCCTCCCTGCCCAAGTCCCACTACATAACCTTCTCGGTTTCGGCAGAACTGGATCTTGATTGGCTGTGACCAGTGGTCCCAGGACAGTGTCCTCTGCTGGGACTTTGGTATCCTTTTCCTGATTCCCTGATGGATGTCCAGGCTGGAAGTCCCGTATTTCCTAGTCTGAGATGCCCTGTGCCTAGACAGCCCCTCCTCATAGGGTCCCAGCGAGTTATCTCCTGCAGAAATTCTTAAACACCCATCACTAGTCTCAGCTGATCCCAGCACCTGCACCAGCCCAGCCACAAGCCAGGAGGCTCCCAACTACGCGAACTTCTCCCCCAGGTCACAGCCTGTATCATTTGCCCCCCAAGGCTTGCTCTCCTCTCACAGTCATACCTAAGTCAGCTAACAACCAGGTTCCTCGTCCTGTCCCAGGGTGAGACAGCCATTGAGGTGGGGGGGATGGGGTAAGGAGAAGCCTGGAAGGCAGGATGGAAGGCAGGCCAATCCCGAGGAAGAAGCGGGAAGCACTCGGCTGAACACGGGGGTGTGGCTTCCTTAGCCTGGTGTGGGTGGTAGCCGTAACTCTACATCCCCAGCCTGCCTGCTTCCCCAGCAAGCCTGAAATCAACCTTCCTTAAACACCATTATACTTGCAATCCAAACCGACCTCTAGGGGTAATGAGTTTCAGGTGTGAGCTAACCCACTGTACAAAGGAGGAGCTCATTGACTTCTGATTGACATTTACAAGGATTTAACCCGCATTTGGAACCAGCCTCACCTGATGCAGTATCTCCTGATGCACAGACCCTTTTTTTGTGCTAACGCGGAAAGTCGTAGTGGGTGGGAGGTGGGAGGGAAGCAGGAACACTGATTAATCCATCCTTCCTTCAGCTCCGATTCTTTGCCTTTTGGGGTGGCCTGAGTTTCAAACTTCTACCTCATGTCAATATAATGTATTTACATGTGTACTCGGCCTTGACCTGGAAAGAATTTAAAGGGGCCCACCAGGTAAAAAGAAATACAAGATGGCAACTGCTTAAGAAGAGACTGAAGCAAGAGTAGAACCATCTTGTATCGTTCAGGGCTGCCATGTACAGTTTTGCAGGTTGCATACTGTACGACTCTAGGGCTCATCATTCACTTCCGTAATCACCACAGATTTATAGATTTATTAAAACACTTTTCCAGCAAATGTTCTGAGGAAAGGAGGCTTTGCGCTTGTGGTAGGACTGCATGTGTTCCTCTTCCTCAGCATCTAGCCTACCCCTGGTGGGGCCATCTCTGGCTGTAAGATGCGGTCCTACAATCTGAGCTACCTCTGGGCCTCACTTCTCCCCACGTCCTCCCTTTATGCTGTCTTCTTCCCTCTTTTCCAAGACTCTAACCTCTCTAAATCATAATTATAATAATGTCTATTAACATTTTGGAGTGTCTTTAATGCCTAGGCACTGGAGTAAGTAACCTTACATGTATTTTCTCATGTAATTTCAACTGAACCTAATGAATTTCTCACTGTACATTTCAGAAATCCCCGGGGTCACACAGCTAGTAGATGCCTCCAGAAATCCAGGCCTGTCCACATCAAACTTGGTGCTTATACCACCAGGCAACTGTCTGTTGCAATGTGATCCCATGTTTTTATTTGTAAGTCCAAGCTTCTTTTTACAATGAAACCTGGGATACACAAAAGAAGCAGGCAAGAGTACATCATAAAGAAAAGAATCCTTTTCCATATACGTCATTACACAGTATTGAGTAGAGTTTAAAAATTTTTTTAATTAAAAAATTTTTAAATAAAAAATTCATGTGATAGAGATAGATTAGAAAAAATAACAATAATCTGTTACATTGTGATTCTTGCACACTCACCAAACCCCTTCAGCCCAAAACTTCTCAGGAAAAAAATTTTTCAGAAAAAAAGTAGAACTTTAAAATAAATAGATCCTCAGGCTCTCCTTTTCTGTAATACTTAACAGGACTACCCACTAGGCATTTGAAACAATGCTACTCCTTCTTAAACTGCTCTCTCAGAGGAAAAACAGAATATTCAATTAACAAGGCAGCATCTACAGAGTATATACTAGTTTTATTCATCTCCTGATTCTACATCACTGTATTTCCAACAATTAGAAAATGTCAACGGTTTTAAATGTAGACATTTAGATTATCTTTGATTTGGAAACTCAGAGTAAACATGATTTTTTACAAAACACACATTTCATGTGAAACTTTCAAACATCTTTTCCTCCTTATGAAAACCCTGTATGATTACTAATAGGAAAAAAAACTGTAGAAAATACCTAAGAGCGTAAAAAAAAAAGAGGGTGGCCTCTCCACCAGAGATAACAGATGGATTATGTTGTATGAATGGTTTTAAAGCTCACTGTTTGTACTCATTATACAGTGTCGGTCCTGCTAGAAATGGATTTTATTTTATTAGTCATTTCAAAAATTCACCTTTCAGTTTGGTTTTGATGATCCTCATAGCTGGCTTTCCACATCATCAATTTCCACTCTTTTTATTTCCTGTCTTTCCATAGTTCTTTCTGTGGGAAAGGAGCTTTGAGTGCAGACGTTGCTAGAGGTCTACCCGATATCCATTCCTCCTGCCTTCATTTGTTGGGCAGCAAAGTGCCCAGCTAAAAACTCTCGCTTCTGCAGACTCTTTAGAAGAAGACACATGACACAGCTTGGAGATGACGTGAGTGGCAGGCTGCTGGGGGCATCAGAGAGGCCCTCCTGCCTGAGGTGCAGAAGTGACATCACATGTGGCCCAGGGTGAGGTAAAGAGCAAGAGAACAAGAGCCTCCCCCTTCAAGTTGAAGCAGGAAGACGGAAGAAGGGGAGCCTGGGCCCTAGAAGTATCATCCAGGTCACCCCAGGAGCCCTGGTTGCCTATCCTTGGAGCGTTGGTTGAGTGAAATCCATAAACCCCTATCTGTGAAATCCTTTTTGTCAAATTCTCTGTTGCAAACACTGGTACCCCCTGAGACAACAATGATATGTCTTGCCATCTTTTTCTGCCTCTTGAAATGACATTTGCAGACATGGAGAGAGCTCATGGAAATGGAGAGTTGGAATGAGGAGGCCTGGTGGCCAATTAATTTCCCAGCTACTTCCTGAGTCACTCTGGGTGAATCACTGTGTAAACAGGTATATGAGTCATCCATTTCTGTACCGCAGGTTACCACAAGCTTGGGCTATGAACAGGACACGTTTATTATCCCACAGTTTCTGTGGGTCAGGAGTCCAGGCGTGGCTCACGTGGGTCGTCCACTCCCAGCCTGGTTTCATCAGGCTGCAATCCAGGTGGCAGCCAGGGCTGGGGTTTCTTTTGAAGACCGGACTGCAGAGGATCCCCTTTCAAGCTCACGTGGTCCTTGGCAATCTAATGAATTCTAATCACAGGGTGACACCCCCCATTGAACTGGTCAGAAGTAAATTACAGGTTCAGCCCACACTCGAGGGGAGGGGATACCCTAAGGGTGTAGAATACCAAGAGGTGGGGATGACTGGGGCCCATAAGGTATCAAAGGGAGCAGAGTAGAATCACTGTGCTGTACACCTGAAACTAACACAACATTGTAAATCAACTCTACGTCCATTTACAGAGCGAGAAGCGTGGGAAATGATGTGGGTGAATATGATAATTAACATTCCAGAGGCTGTGGTTTGCATCTGTAGTCTTTTCTGGGGGGGTAGGGAAGATGGAACTTCTGACATCTTTCTTCATCTCCTAATCACTCTCCAACTGGTTTCAAAGTCCTCCTGGAGTTAGCTACAGATATTACCAATCAAAGGCTGTATTTAACATTTCATATTTACTCAGAATCTTGAGTAACAGTCTAAAACACCGGGAAATTGTGTTGTTGTTTTTTTAATTTAACTTCACATTTGTTTGATCCTAAAATTGAGAACTTATCCTTTGTCATTTGAAAAGGATATTTCATAAAATATATAACCATCAAACATATTTTTCTACTCCACACACTAAAAACATTGCAGTTTCTAGAATATTTTTAGGAAAACAGCAGAATCCTTATTGAACACTTTATTCTGCTTTTAAGATTGAGACTTTGGCATTCATTGTCAAATATGTCAAATTATGTGACTTGGGCTGAAATTTCTATCTTTTGAATATCCTTTAACATGATGACTTTTTAAAAAAATTTCAACTCAAATATTGCCAAGAAAAAGTGATTCAACATTTATGTTGATTAAACTAAGGCCATTCAAGAGCATTGTGTAAACTAAATTGTTCAGTGCTTATTACTCAATGGATTTTAGTCTCAGCATGAAAAATATCTCATATTTCTAATATTTGTGCAATCTTTAGGCACATGATATAATTTTAAAAGTTATTATTTAAGCATTTATGTACAATGTTATATAGATCATAACTATGTCAAATATATTCATGGCAAAAATATTGACTATAAAGTATTAATAGTAGTTCCCCACTGGTGGTAGGAATATAGGTGATTTTTCTTTCCATTTTCAATATTTTCCAAAGTTTCTATAATAAACATGTATAATTTTGCACAACAGGGGAAAAAAAGCATCATTTTTAAAAGAGAGGATTTGACTAAATCCATGGTTTTCCTTTTTAAATTATTTGTTTAGGCAGCAAAACTCTTCTTTTAAAAGAAATTCTTAGAAGTAACCACATATGTAAATCTGAGAAGAGTGATGACTGTGTTTAGGAGGTGTTCTTTCTTGTTTCTGGAACTCCACAACATCCAAGGGTTCTTCAGAACACATTTTTAAAACCACTAGACCAGACAGTTTCTAGAATTCCTTAGAGCTGGCTGCAGTGGTAATAGGAGCCTAACAGACCTGGGGGAAAGGCCCCAAGTAGGACTCCTTATGGGATCTCTGAGAGTTTTCTCTTTATTTTAAGATGGATATATCACCTGCCCTCAGGGCACTGGGTACAATGGCACATCCATGAGCTCAGTAAATGGACTATTGTCACACTGCAATCATTATCTAAGCCCTATGGTGTAATTCCATGAAAAGTCACTCCCCGGTCCCTCTCTCTGGCTCTTTCTCCAGGCCACTGAATTTCCCCAGGTCCTAGGATTTATGATATTCTCTCAGGCTGAAATGGTCCTTTCTCCCCTCAGCTGATTAACCTAGAGTTAGTTTTAAGACCCAACTCAAATACCACCGCTTTTGAAAAGCCTTCCACGAGTCCCATGGGTGGTAGAATCCCCATCAGATGCACCTTGTGATACTCTTTTCCTACTTGTCCAATGGTGTGTTAATTCACATGTTTATCTCTTGTTTATGCCTCAGCTCACCCATTAATGGGGCACGGGTCTTAATCATTTTTATATTGCTAGCATTACACACTGTATCTGATAAGTAGTAAGGACACATCAACGGAAAATAGTGGCCACAAGCAGTGAGCAGTAATACAGCCTTTTTACTCCACTAGATATAAGATTATTAGCAGTCGAAAACAAAGAGGGGAATCTACTGATCAATGTAGTATCAGAGTATGTCTATGATTGAATGGACTTCCTACTGTTATGGACACAGGGCAGGAACTGGCAGTGGAAGATGCCAGCATAGGCAAGATACGAAAGTACAGAAGTGCACTTGAGTCCTCAAGGTGGGCAAAAGTCCCACCCTTTGGAAATACACCTCAAATCAATCCAGCGAGCAATTTTCCCTACAAGGTGTTAAAATGTAAGTCATCGAGGAATGAGAACACACTGTCCGGTTAATTTGTTAAGCTTACCTATCCAATATTGAGGAAAACCATTACTTTTCCAAATGGTTTAAATTGTTCAGTCGCTAATTACTCACAAAGCTACTGAAAGTCCGAGTAGCATACATGTGTGTGAAAAATATGGCTTTTCTTTATCTTCTTATGTCAACTTCAGTCTGACTCTGAGCCTCCACGTCGACTGGCTGCAGAGAAATTCTATCCTAAGCTGGGGCAGAAGTCCCAGGTCAAACACCCGGGAAACCCTCTAATCAGTGGTACACTCTGGTAATTGTTAAGAATCTTCTCATCCCGATTCCTGTGGTCTGCTTTTGTTCACTGCCTCTCCTGTTTCCATTCTGCATCTGGGACTCAGAATCTTTGCTGAGACTGAAGCCTCTCTGTCTCAGTTTGAGGCACTCCTCTGATGTCTTGTCACCCCAAGAGAGCAAATTCTCCCTTCCTTTGCCTTTTTGTCAACAGATTGAACGATGATCCCTACCCGCATTAAGGAGGGCAACCTGCTTAACTCAGCCTACAGATTCAAATGCTGATCTCATCCAGAAACATCTTCACAGACACACCCAGAATAACGTTGAACCGATTATTTGGGTACCCTGCGGCCCCGTCGAGGCATAATATAATAGTAACTACCATTTCGACATCTGCTAGTTTATTATTGAAACCCCCCTTCCTATTACGTTAGCACTTCTGGAAACTCAGCTTCTCTTGGGGGCTATGTAGCATTTCCCATGTGAACTTCTTTATACTTTAGCGTTTAAGAGAGTGTAAATCTCAATCTATTGAGGGCCTGAATAAAACAAAAAGGCAAAGGAAGGGAGAATTTGCTCTCTCTGTGTGACAATCTCTGAGCTGGGCCATTGGTTCTTAGATATCCTGAGGCTTGGCACGGTGGAATACGCTTGGTTGAAGACAGTCCAAAAGAACACAGTGGCTTGGATTCTCTGAAGATCCGCTTCAGGAAAGGCTCCCTGATACTGTCTGGCCTCCCCAGACTTGTATTCCTCGCTCCTCTCTGCCTGCATGGAAACCCCAGAGGATCGAGATTTTGCTGCTTGTCAAGGAAGAGACGTGGCTTTGTAACATGAGCCAGGAGGAAGAGAAACGAGCCCAGTGCCTCTACACATCTTGCAGATGAGCTCCGAGGAAAACAGCAGCTTCCCAGGCTCCAGTTGGCCAAGGCCTCTCGGGGGCTGTCCCAGGTTCTCTGTGGCTTGGCAGTGGAGTCCACATCAGCTGCTCAGGCTGAGGTCCCAAACTGGGTCTGCTTCCTTCATGCTCTGCAAGCTTGGCTTGGGTGTCCTCATTGGGTGGGGAGTGGCCCTGTGGATGGCCAAAGCAGGAGTCCCAGTTCCTGCTTTGTGACACACCCACCGTAGGTGCTTGAGACCAGCACAGGTGTATCTGGCCGGGCTGCAGTCCATATGGGGCGGTGGCTCACAGCACAGGTAGGGGGCTGGCGGGGTACGTAGGATATGGAAAAAGACTCCCAACAAAAGCAGTTCTCACGTAACCCATCTCTAGTTACAGCCTACCGACACATGGCAGCAAAGGCCCAGACAGAAGCCTGGACATGCCCAGAGAAAATTGCAACTTTTTATTATAAGACCCAAGATCAATAACACAAACACAGAGAGACTGTAGAGGTTTAGCCCATCTTGCAAGCTGGAGTTTCCTGGACGGAGTCAAACCTTGCCAGGCAAAGGGAACGTCATATGCAGAGAAGTAGGTCCCTGGAGACTATCAATCCCACACCCTCCTTTCTTCTTCATTGGATACGTCAAATTCCCCTCCTGTGTCCCCAGTTCAAGAGCCAGGGCCTTTGAGTTTTGGAATTAAGCCCCAGGGTGGCACATGGCAGTGAGCAGAACACATTCCAGGACAAGCTGGAATTCATTTGATAACCTGTCTCTGTGCCTGGCATTTCATAGGTACTTAATCAGTTTCCCTATTAGAGCCTTATTATTATTATTATTATTTCCTTTAGAGCCAAGTGTTACTCTGATTTCCAGAAAACTTGGGCAAAATAAGAGACAAAATCCTCTTTGAAAGATTTATGGCAATTCTTCTCAAAGAAGCAGACGAAGTTTCTTTCGCTCTTTCACTTCTCAAGAGAACAAAGCTGGATTACAGAGTTAAGATGGTCACGAGCATGAGAAGGTTTCCATTTACTTCCTTTTATAAGCTGAGCAAACTCTGACCCAAGGAAACTGACATTTCCATGAGGTGAGAGTCTTTATGGTGATAAACAATTCTCTGTTATCGCCAACAGTGTAGAGAAATGGTTCCTTCCACAAAGATCTAGGGTTCTGCCCAGGACAACATAATGTCTGGCTTTTCCCCTCCTTGAGTTTATGTTCTAAGACTGGATAAGAGGGACAAATTGTCAACTCACACATCTTCATTCATGGTGATTGTGAAGGGAATGTATAAACACTACAGCATTGGGAGAAGGTCTTAATCCATTGGGGCTTCTATAACAAGATATATGGTGGTTTATAAACAACAGAAATTTATTTCTCACCATTCTGGAGGCTGGGAAATCCAAGATCAAGGCACCAGCAGATTCAGTGTCCGCTGACAACCTGCTTCCTGGTTCATAGATGGCCATCTTCTCTCTGTGTCCTCACATAATGGAAGGGGCAGGAAGCTCTGTGGGGTCTCTTTTATTTTATTTTTTAATATTTATTTATTTACTTATTTATTTATTTTGGCTGCTTTGGGTCTTCATTGCTGCACACAGGCTTTCTCTAGTTGAGGCGAGCAGGGGCTACTCTTCCTTGCGGTGCGCAGGCTTCTCCTTGCGGTGGCTTCTCTTGTTGCGGAGCACGGGCTCTAGGTGCACAGGCTTCAGTAGTTGCAGCACACAGGCTCAGTAGTTGTGGCACACAGGCCCTAGAGCACACGGGCTTCAGTAGTTGTGGCTCGCAGGCTTAGTTGCTCCATGGCATGTGGGATCTTCCTGCACCAGGGATCAAACCTGTGTCCCCTGCATTGGCAGGCGGATTCTTAACCACTGCACTACCAGGGAAGTCCCTGTGGGGTCTCTTTTACAAGGGCATTAATCCCATTCATGGGGGTTCCACTCTCATGACCTAATCACCTCCCAAAGACCTCACCAATACCATCACCTTGGGGGTTAGGTCTCACATATGGATTTGGGGGGACACAAACATTCAAACAATAGCAGAGGATATAAGGGAGTTCAGAAAAGAAGTGAAGAAGTGGATTTTAGCACCTACAGTTCCTGATTAAGTAACAGAAAGAATAGAAAAACTGCAGCTTTCGTTAACTCCCATGCTGTTTGGCTATAAGGCTTTGACCTCACGGATTATGTGAGATTTCTAATAGCTTTGGGGAAAATGAAACCTCAAGGTAAAGTGATTCCAGAATAGAGTGCTCATCAAAATCACAGTCTGAGGGCATCAGAATCCCTTGGGATGCTTGTTGAAATGCAGATTCCAGGATTGGACCCAGGTCTACTTAATCAGAATTGCAAGCATGGGCCCAGAGGAATTGGTATTTTGAATAAGCTCTCCATGTGACTCTTATCCCCATCAAAGTTTGAGAACCCCTGCCAAAACTCCAAATCAGGACCAAGCCCAGGCAGTCTTGAACTTTCTTGCCCTTAAAACAAATTAAGTCAACAGAAAAGAGAACATGGTAGCTTCGTAGGTTTCTTGAAAATGAGGGAACTGTATGTACATGAGCTGTAACCAGACCCACAAGGAGAAAGGTTTTCTCAACCCGCCGAGCGAGTTGAATGAGATCAGTAGTTTTTGCCAAAACCTAATCCTGCAGACCTGCCATGAATAACTTTAATATTTTAAAGCCCTCACAGCATAGCCAGGATCCCCAACCAATTCAGAAAGCCTTTCCAATGTTAGTGTCACCTTTTGCTGAAAGAAGTTGCCTGTCAGGGGTCCCTTCTAAATGAAAAACATTATTTACAGAACGCTAAAGAAATTCTAATACCAAAATATGTGCTCCTGGTATGTTGTTGAGAGGTTTGGGCAACGTTTCTAGTAGAAGAAGTCTTCTAAAACATTTTTATGATAACATTTAAAATCCAAAACAATGTTTTAAGGAAATTGTCTTATTTGATAGTTGGAGACAATAAGAAAAACCAGAAGTATGAAGAAACAAATTATAATGTTACTATTTGGGGTCATACCTTCTCTTCGGTAACAAATTAAAAAGTAATTTAAAAAAATAAAATGATATTAAGGGTAGCTTTTCTACATCAGAAAATTCACCAACTGCTCTCCCATAACTGTGAGTCATACTACTGTATTCATGTTGTCAAGATTTTTGAATAAGGAATCCTGAATAATTAACCTTCTCAACAGTACTATTTAACATCATTTCTTCATCACCAAATTCATGGGAAGTTCTTATCTGTTTGCTCTGTTCTGTTTTGCTAGTCAAGCCAATGCCTGAGTACCACACCTAGATTCTAGTTTCATGGGTCTGGGGTGAGGTTCAGGTGATTACAATGTATAATCAGTGTTGAGACACCCGTTTATAGCCAATGCAATAGGTTTTCCTTAAGTCATTAGAAGATAACTTCTCAGCAATATAGGTGCTTTACATTCCCAATAATACAAAGGTTTCTAAATTCAGATAGGACTCTCCACCTCCAATTTTGTTATGGAGACAAGGCAATAATTGTTCTATGCATCCCACAGTTATATGACCTAAGTCTCAGGGGGGAGGTGGGTCTCTGAGCCTAATTCTTACCAAGTTTACTGGAGTAACTTAAAACTCCAAATTTGAGTGTCTCGGTAAAAAAGAGTGTTATTTCTGAGGGCCTCTCTAAATGAAGCCAAGTCACACATGCAGCTTTGATTTTGTGGGTTTTAAGGCAAAGAAGTAGTTAGACATGTCATCAGGTCAAGTGGGCAGAGCCTGACATGACATCAGGATGCTGTGAAAGCAGGTCAAGCAGAGGGAGGACCAAAGAGAAGATGACTTCCTGTCAGTAGCTGAGCCAGTTCCTAAACTCCAGCCCCTGCCCACATGCATCTCACTTTCCTCCCTAATGACAATGAGCTGCTTCTCATCTCAGTGGCTTTGCTCAAGTTCTTCCTCTCTCTGGCATCCATTCCTACCTTCCCTCCTTACCCCTCGAGATACTTTCTATCATCCCATCAGACTCTGCTCAGTTTCTACTCAGATGCCACCTCTCGGCAGCTGTTCCTGACACTCAGAGTGGTTCCATAGGGAAGCGAATAAAACTTAAGCTTTGGGGCCCCTCACTCGCATGGGTCCCTTCCTAACCCCTGGGAGGGGCCCCAGAAGTGCTTTCACGTGGTCATGTTTCTTAAATAAAATCTGCAGAAGTAAGGCGTTTTAACCATAATTGTTTCAGACTCTCCACTTCAACTACCCTTCTGTCAAACTTCCTCTTGTGTTAGGTCCTGTTAGAGCGACCATGAGAAATTTTGAGAATCAGGGTAACCCCAAATTCCTACTCCATGCCTCTCCCATCTGGGGTTAGCAGATGCAAACTATTATGTATAGAATGGATAAACAACAAGGTCCTACTGTATAGCACAGGGAACTGTATTCAATATTCTGTGATAAACCATCATGGAAAAGAATATAAAAAAAGAATGTAGATATATGTATAACTGAATCACTTTGCTGTACAGTAGAAATTAACACAACATTGTAAATCAACTATATTTCAATTAAAAAATAATTTTAAAAAGAGAGAATCATGGTAAATGGACATTGAATTTGGAATACATGCAGTTTAGGTTTAGTGGAATAATATGTTTACTAATAATATAACTAGTGGTATCAGTATAAGAACGGCATGTCAGTCGGGATTCAGAGAAATAGAACCAGTAGAAAATATTAACACAGTCAGATTGATGGTATGTAATTGATAGATAGATGATAGATAGATAGATCTATCTATAGATCTATAGATAGATAGATAGATAGATAGAAAGATAGATAGATAGTTAGAGGCAGGAAGATGCATATAGAGAAACTTCAAGAAATTGCTTTATGCAATTGTGCCAGACTGGCCCAGCAAGTTCAGAGGGCAGCCCATCAGAAAGGGAAGGTCAGGAGCAAGGTGAAACCTCATGGGCCAAAGCTGTTAGCTACAGCAGTAGTCTCTCCCGCCAAAAAAAAAAAAGCTTAAGCCCAATTTTAAGACCATTTAACTGATTAAGTCAGGCCCACCCAGAATAATCTCCCTAATTTAAAGTCAGTTGATTAGGGATTTTAATTCCTTCTGCAAAATCCTTTCCCAGAGCTCCTCGATTCATGTTTGATTAACTGAATACCGTAGTTCAGCCTAGTAAAATTGACGCACCAAAAAGTCACCTCACAAATAGCTTCTAGTAATATACCTAATCCACTGTACCAAATTATCCAGCCTTGACTGAAAGGTTGAGGACCAGGGTTTACACAGCAATATAAGTGTATGGTAATGTACATGGGGCCAAAGTAAGTTGCAATTAGAGGAGAAACAATGAAATACATGAAACCAGAAGCTATAGAAATTCTTTCAATTTCCAGAGTGTAAAAATGTAAGTAGAAATTTCAGTTATCATCAATGCCTAGTCAAAATGGAAGATCTAAGTAACATAGTATATACAATGATAAAAGAACTACACTTATTTTCTTTTTTGATAGGACTGTGATATTGGAGCTCTACCAAATATACGACTTGGAATATGTAACTAGGAAAACATTTTTGGAACATTTCAATGAAACAGCAAATTCTTCCATAGATACTGGCAGTCTGCAGATTTGGATGTATAGAAAATATACTTTATTTTGTCATTTTAAAATTTATTTATTAAATAATTAGGAGAAAGTGCAAGTAAATTAAAGGTAATATGAAATAAAGCAAAAACCTAGCCACAAAACCGATAGAAATTATTCTGAGATCAGGATAGAAACAGGAACAAGAGAATTTTCGGATAACTCCAAAAGGAAAGAAGAGCTAAATTTCAAGTTGAAGTAGGGAAGAGACTCATAGGTTTTATGGCAACTTAGTTAATGAAGGGAATGAAGAAAAGTGAATCATATGAACATATTAGAAAAAGATTTCAATTTTTACTGATTTGACACAAAATACCAACCTCACCAAAACAATCAAAACAATGCCATTAGAAAAACAATATCAACAAACTGATAGTGAGTATCATCAAATTCAAAGGTATCTGAGATTACTCATCACACAAAAAAGAAAAAAAACTCAAAATGAGTGCCCTGAAATTTAGCATATGAATATTTAGAAATATTAGAATATGAATATGTATATGAATGAAATTTAATAGAAATGTTCCTATATTTGACCATAATCCTAAAAATTTATATCATGTTATCAATAGCAAGTTGTATGGTTAAAAGAACCTTTTCTAAACTATCAAAGATTTTTAAAAATTCTGATCAATTGTACTAAAGACTGCATCATCTTTCTTTTCCCTTTATAAAAAAAAATTACAAAACCATTGCCATATAAAGTGGTGTGATGGTTAATTTTATGTGTCACCTTGGCTGGGCCCTGGTGGACTTTTAGTAAAGCAGATTACCCTCCATAGTGTGGATAAGCCTCATCTAATCAGCTGAAGGCCTGAAGAGAACAGAGAGCCAGAAGAATTCTGCTACCAGACTGCCTTTGGATTCAAACTGTAACTCTTCCCTGGGTCTTCAGCCTGCTGACCTCTCCTGTATATTTGGGACTTACCAAGCTCCACAGTTGCATGAGCCAATTCTTTAAATAAATCTATAGAGTATATAGGTAAGTAGATTAAAATATGATAGATGATAGATAGATAGATAGATAGATAGATGATAGATAGATGACAGATAGACACAGATAATTGATGGATAGATGTATAGAACCCTTTGGTTCCACTTCTCTGGAGAACCCTACAAATACAAGGGACAATCAAAAAAAGCATTATAGAAGTATGTTATGGGCTGAATTGTGCCCCCCCCCCAAATTCATATGTTGAAGCCCTAACACATAGAACCTCAGAATGTGACTGTATTCAGAGATAGTGTCTTTAAAGACTCCATTACGTTAAAAATGAGGTTTCGGAAGCTCATATAACTCAACATCAAAAAAACAAACCACCTGATTAAAAAAATGGGCAAAAGGCCTGAATAGACATTTTTCCAAAGAGGAAATACAGATGGCCAACAGGCATATGAAAAGATGTTCAGTGTTGCTTATCATCAGGGAAATGCAAATCAAAACCACAATGAGCTATCACCTCACACCTGTCCGAATGGCCACCATCAAAAAGAACACAAATAACAAACGTTGGAGAGGATGTGGAGAAAAGGGAATCCTTACACACTGTTGTTGGGAATGTAAACTGGTGCAGCCAGTGTGGAAAACAGTATGGAGGTTTCTCAAAAAACTGAAATAGAACTACCATATGACCCAGCAATTCCACTCCTGGGTATATATCCCAAAAAAGAGAGAAAACACTAATTCTAAAAGATACCTGCACCCCAATGTTCAAACCAGCATTGTTTACAATTGCCAAGATACAGAAGCAACCTAAGTGCCTGTCAACAGATGAATTCATAAAGAAGATGTGGTGTATATACACAATGGAATATTATTCAGCCATAAAAAAGAATGAAATTTTGCCATCTGCAACAACACAGATGGACTTGGAGGGCATTATTCTAAGTAATAAGTCAGACAGAGAAAGAAAAACACTGTATGGTATTACTTACCAGTGGAATCTAAAATATACAACAAACTAGTGAACATAACAAAAAGGAAGCAGACTCACAGATATCAAGAACAAACTAGTGGTTACAGGCTGCGGGGCAATATAAGGGTAGGGGATTAAGAGGTACAAACATTTAGGTATAAAATAAGCTACAGGGATATACTGTACAACATTGGGAATATAGCCAACATTTTATAACTATAAATGGAGTATAATTTTTAAAAATTGTGAATCACTATATTGAACACCTGTAATTTATATAATAGTGTACATCAAGTATATATCAATAAAAATTTCCCCCAAAATGATCTTTTGTGTCTGGATGTCCACTAGACTGTGCAGTTCTTGTGGACAAGCAATACTTCTCACCCATGTTTGAATCTCCAGGACCTAGCTCAATGCCTGGCATATGTATTAGGTGCTCATGGAATACTTCATGAACTAATGGGTAAATGTACAAACAGATGGCTGAGTGAACACTGAAAATGGGTGAAGCAAGATATTACCAGTCTCTTGAGATATCATCTTTAATTTTAGAGTTCAAGTTACAGACTATTCACATTGTTTTGAGTTCACCTGGGAAAAAAATATCCTTAAGAATCTTCTGGCTGCGGAATTCTGATGAAAACAAGTGCAAAGCCACTGAGGAGAGCACTTAAACATTTAATCCCCAGAAAGAATTTCCAGTTAAAAAACAAAAACAGGGGCTTCCCTGGTGGCGCAGTGCTGAAGAATCCGCCCGCCAATGCAGGGGACACACGTTCGAGCCCTGGTCCAGGAAGACCCCACATGCTGCAAAGCAACTAAGCTCATGCGCCACAACTACTGAGCCTGCGCTCTAGAGCCCGTGAGCCACAACTACTGAGCCCATGTGCCACAACTACTGAAGCCTGCACACCTAGAGCCCGTGCTCCACAACAAGAGAAGCCACTGCAAGGAGAAGCCCGCGCACCATAATGAAAGAGTAGCCCCCGCTCGCCGCAACTGGAGAAAGCCTAGTGCAGCAATGAAGACCCAACGCAGCCAAAAATAAATAAATAAAATAAATAAATTTATTTAAACAGAAACAAAAACAAATCAACTACAACAGCCAAAACCAAAAAGAAATGCAAAAAAGCAAACAAAACAAAAACTGCTCTTCTCTGCTTTATAAAACTTCCCCCCCTCCAAAAAAATGCTTATTAATATGTTACTACTTAATTTGGGTACATATATAGATACAGATGACTTATCTATTTGATTGTATGTCTGAGTGGATAATGTGAGGGTGTGAAGCATAAAACTCAGCACCCTGCCGAATACAGTTTCTTGAAAGGATAAGACATTTAAGTCTGAGATATATGTTGTTTGAAGTCCAAAATATTTTCTGCAAAAACGCAGCTCTGAGTTATGATGAAAATGACTTGTGTACAGAATTTGTACATCATGCCCACTCATACACTCCTCTTTCACAGTTCTAATTCTCTTCTGTATCTTTCTCTTGTATCTTAAAAGAAAAAAATATGTATATATGAAGACTTTTTTCATTATAATTAACCACATGCTCCTTTGACACCATAGCCATTGTTTCCACTGGAACTTCCTCTAATGGAATATGTTGTGTTCTTACCAGGAAAATAAAAGCAATTGGTTTTCTATTGTCTGAAGCATGAGAGTTGTTTGTTCTCAGCAAGCTTTCCCACAATTGCCCACCTCTCTCATCCTGTTTCTTTCTATCTGTCACCTATCTCAGGTGGGGTATTGCAAACCTCACCTTACCTCCTACACAGTACGCTACTTCTTAGTCCTTTTTGAATTACAGACTCTCTTGAAAATCTAGCTATTTTCTTCCCAGAAAAAAAAAAAGGCATAAACACAAATAGAGACATTTTGCATACAATTTGGGGGGCCTTCATAGACCCCTTAAGGAGGGGCCATCTAAGGAGTCCTGTTTAGGGACCTCAGGTAAGGAATTTCTGCCCGTGGGCAACCTCTTGGAAAAGGCAAGAATGAGCTGGGAGCGTAGTACCCGTGCAAGACGTGACATCTCCAATGTATTTCACAATGTACATAAAGCTTTATCTAAGGCAAAACTTTTTAAGCAAAAAGGAATTGTTAAAGTGAGAAAATGATATTAAAGACCTAATTCCCAATAACAGCACCTTTGATTGTTGAATTCTGAAATAAGTCAGTGTTATAGGGGAAAGATCCAGGGAAATTGACCAAGTCATTACAGTAAAAAATTCATTTTATGCACAGTGTTTTAACAATCTTTTTTTTTTTCCAAACAGATGAAGAGTTTAAAGAATTCCTCTACTAATAATATCATTTATTTTCAGAGTACAGTGAAGTGTAAAGTAAATGGATAAATAAATCTCAGTTAAAAGAAAATTTACACTTACCAAGATCACAAAAATACAAATCCATTAAAAATAGACCTTGTTTTGTTTTTTTTTTTTTTTTTTTTTTGCGGTACCCAGGCCTCTCACTGTTGTGGCCTCTCCTGTTGTGGAGCACAGGCTCCGGACACGCAGGCTCAGCGGCCATGGCTCACAGGCCCAGCCGCTCCGCAGCATGTGGGATCTTCCCAGACCGGGGCACGAACCCGTATCCTCTGCATCGGCAGGCGGACTCTCAACCACTGCGCCACCAGGGAAGCCCTAGACCTTGTTTTTGATGTCTATTTCACATTATCTAAATACATCCAGTTATGCAAATTTATATTTTTATTTCACATCTTTGCATTCTTGATATACATAAAACAGGACAAAGAACACATTTGCAATATTCAGCCTGGAAAATCCTGCTTGGGGCAAACAAGATTCTCAGCTGCCTTATTCTTTCCGCACATGTAAAAATATACTTCTAAATCATTGGGGTAAAAATCAAGATGGGTATAAGAAAAAAAGTGACTAAATTTTTGTGTCACCCGAGGTTATTTGTACTTGGCTTTTAAAATGGTTATCTAATTACTGAATAACTATTTAATGGGTAACAGTTCTTTAGGAGCTCCTTAAACGATTTCAAGAAGCTTAGCTGGTTGTTTCTGGGGTTCTTGTAATCTGTATGCAGTTGACACTAGCTACATACCAATGCTGTATATTCACCTAAGATCTTTTTAAACATAGTAGTCAATGTTACTATCCCTTTTTTGTGAAAATATCTTGCCAGGCTAGAAAATAAACAGTTATTTTTTCCATGAGGCAAAGGAAAATGACAGACCAGTGTAATACAGCACTAATTTGAAAGGAAATAATCACATTGAATGAAAGACTTTACCATTTTAGTTATAATCTTACGAAATTCAAATATACCTAAATCACACCATGATTCTAGATGACTGCGTGTTCATTCTGTTCAATGTTGCCCATGAGATCTTTTGTATCACTAGTTCCTGGACTCGATCCACTATTAAAATAGAGAGTGTTCTCAAAAGTGTCCTCTCGAGGGAAAGGCACACGTCTTTTCTTATAAAAGAAATACGCAGCGAAGCCAGCACCCGTTATAATCAGGAGGACCACTATGACTACCACTCCTGCCACGTTGGAAGATGGTTTGGAAGGGCCCATCTTCCTTGGGTCAGCTGTAAATAAATAAACATGTTAGGAAACAAGTTAAGGGGAGGCAGAGAGTAGAATGCTATGGAAACAATACAACTTTCTTCTTAGGAAAACTAAAATTCACAAATTTTCTTTCCAGTGACATTTGCCAAACAGAATGCAGGACATGAAAACAGAAGTCCATGTGATACAGAAGATTATTTTACATGTTAAGATGATTATGCAGTTGCAAGAATATTTCATGTATCTACGTAGCCCTGAACTGGTATAATATTTTATTTTATTTATTTTTTGTGTGTGTGTTCATGTGACCCTTGTTTTATTTAATAATGGCCCCAAAGCCCAAGAGTAGTGATGCTGGCAACTCCAATATGCCTAAGAGAAGCCATAAAGTGCTTCCTTTAGTGAAAAGGTAAAAGTTCTCAACGTAATAAGGAAAGAAAAAAAGTTTGCTGAGGTTGCTGAGATCTACAGTGGGAATGAATCTTCCATCTACGAAATTGTGAAACAGCAAGAAAGCTGTGCTAGTTTTACAGTTGCGCCTCAAACTGCAAAAGTTACGACCACGGTGCAATATTTTAAATTTTTAAAATATTTACACCTGTTTCAAAATAATTCGGAGAAAAAAGAAAGTGAGTGGTGGAAATGTGAACACATGAGTATTAGTTCACAGACAGCACTTATGAAGTTAATAAGGGGGCTTTAGGCAAGCTATAAATCTCACTTTGAGTTGTTTTAGCAGCAAACAACATGAGTGAAAGAGGATCAGTTCCTTATTCAAGCTGTCCATAAAATTAAAATTTAAAACATTGCTTAAAAAAAAAGAAAAGAAAAAAATCACAGGGATTTCTAAGAAATTTCCTCGGTGGGTTCTCATAGGGCAACCCTTGGTAACAGAGCAATCAATGTCCTCAGTAAGATCTGTGATGAAAACACCCACCTGACGCCAAGGCCTGCTCTCCTAGGGCATCCTTTAAGGAAGGTCGATGTCATAATGACAAAGGCTAGTATAGCTCAAGAAATTCGACTGAGAGTGTGGGGCGGATAGGAAGGGATTATTGTGGTTTTTAAAACAAACAAATGTGATTGATATATTGCTAATATGGAAATTAAAATTTCACAATGGTCTTACCTTTTGTTGTAATTAATGTATGAGTAGGTTCAGCATCAACAACTGTTTGTAAAATAAGAAAATCATTAAATACTGTTTGTAAAATAAGAAAATAATTAAATACTTATTAAAAACCCATAATAATTGCATGTAGATAGTGAGCATTATTTGGTTTACAAATACATCAAATCATCCATGTTGGATTGATGGTGATATATGATATAGATAGACAATAAATAGATGATAGATAGGTAGATAGATAGATAGATGGATGATTGACTGGTAGATAAAATCTGCATATTTATACAGATTGATCTATCTATCCATCCTATAACAGCATCCTATAGCTGCATGATGAGTTTGAATACATTGGAAGATCTGAAAATATGATCTCCCTGGTTGCATTTGAGCCACTGATACTCACCCTCAAAATATAGCCAATCTACTCATAAATAATGTATCCTAGGCTAGCAGTTTTGAAAATGGCTCACTGAAGCATAAGGTACTACAAGGCATTTGAATGAAAAATAAAATAAGATTCCAACATTGCACCAAAGGGTGTGGTATCTTAGAACAGAGCTTTCAAAGAATGAAGAACTACGCAATTCTAAAATAAAATAAAAATCTACTGGGGATGGAGTGTTAATTTATCCAACTCATTTATTTAAATCTCTTATCTAATTTATAATTTTGTCTCTTGGGAAAGATATTACATGAAGTAGAATAGCATAAAACATTATGGAAGTCCAGAGAGTATCACAGCATGGGCATATAATATTATTAATTCCCCCAGCCCCTGTCCTGACATGGTCTGTCATTCAATCTCCGAAGGAAACTTAATTGGTGTTACATGATTTATTCCTTAATAAATTCTCATTCCTCCTCACCGTCCACTTTGGTTTGGCCAGGGTAAGTATTTCACCCCTTCTTCTCGCACGCCACAGGCCTGGCTCTCCAAACTGCTCAGAACCTCGCAAATCCATATGCATGGATATCCCATTATAAATGTATTGATATACCAAAATCATTATGTCAGTTAAGCAGAAAGAGAGTGTTTTGTGCTCACTCAAAACTGCAGACAGCAACTGATCACCACGGCAGATTGGATTTCTCACTTATAAAGAGGGAGATGGACTTCCCTGGTGGCGCAGTGGTTGAGAGTCCACCTGCCAATGCAGGGGACACGGGTTCGTGTCCCGCTCTGGGAGGATCCCACATGCTGTGGAGCGGCTGGGCCCGTGAGCCATGGCCGCTGAGCTTGCGCGTCCGGAGCCTGTGCTCCGCAACGGGAGAGGCCACAACAGTGAGAGGTCCGCGTATCACAAAAAAAAAAAAACAAAAAAACAAACCAGGGAGAGGTTTCAAGGAACCTGTAATCGCATTATATTGATAATTACACACCTGATATCAATATTTGAAAGAGATGGGAGCCTGGAAACACACATACCATAGGACAAATTCTAACTTACATTTTGGTCTTTTACAAATGTATCCTTTGTAGGAAGAACAGTGAATATTACTCCAAAATCCAGAAGATGCATATAAAGCGACACAATCATTTCTTTCACCAGAGGGATCTCCTGTCTTCCAGTTGACAAAGGAGAGTGGGTTGTTGTTTATCCATAGCCACATTCCTGATTATCAGAGAAAGCCAATAAAAATAGAAGTTAAAAATAACTTGCCTTAAAATAAATTCAACTTATTCATGTAAAATTTCTAAGCATGTTATTTTATACTGCAATCAACAGCTGTTTACAACCAAACTTCACAGGCAAGATAATAGTAACTAGTTGTTACAGGGAAACTGAGAATGTGTTTCTCATGTAGTTTTAGTTGAAAATTTATTCCTAATTAGTATAAATATGTAAACTTAACCTCCCTTAATTGTTTTTTTCCTGGCAAAAGATGGAAAATATTTTTTAAAACTTCTTTAACTTAGCTACAGTAGATATTCTTTAATTAGCAACTTTCAAGATAGCCTAATATGTGAGTCGTTTAAATTTTCACTTCTTACCTCAAATGAAAATATGAGTTTGAATTTTCAAACTCTTCACAAATTAATCATTACTTAAGGCAAGACTTTCTAGGACTGAAAACTTGTTTTACCTACAACATTTTGAAATGTTTGTGATTCAATAATCATGCTGCAAAAATTACCTTCAACATTTCTATACAATCCTATCCAAAAGTTGGCTTTGCTTTGAAGTGGCTCAACTCGATATGACAGGAAACTCGATTCAGCAGCACTTTCAATGGTAACCAGAGAGGAACCTGCAGAGTACAAAAGAATAAATATGACGGCAGTATATTTAAGTAGTTGAAAATATTTTTATAATGATAGTATTGATATTAAGAGCAATAAAAAATCATCCCACTATCTCCACTTAAGGAGAAGAATTTCAAAGAGTGGCCATTTGGCTTCTAAGAATTTGTTTCCATTCTGAAAATATTATTTTTTTAAGCATCATTTGTGTACAAGCACTTAACGACTCACTGCAGGATATACAACGATGAGTAGGACATAGAACGTTTAAGAAGGTTATGGTTCAGTGGGTAGTAATGAGTTGAGAGTATAAAGAAATGTATTAGGAGGATATTTATTTTAGGGGAAGCAACTAAAAGGGAGCATGGAGGAGACAGAATTTAAGATACTAGGGAGCATAATATTTCAAGTAGAAAGGATAGAAAATAATTCCGGGAAGAGGAAGAATAAGAGAAAAGATGAAGAGAAAGGGAAGCATAGAGCTTCTTCATGAACAGAGATAGCTCACAGATGCATGGAATTCTTCATATTTGGTTTTTAGTAACAGGATTTGAAATAGATAGGTAGGTAGGTAGGTAGATAGATAGATAGATAGACAGATAAGGCAATTATTGGGGTAAATGAATAGTGTTAATAGATAGTTCAGTTTGGCTGGATGAATCTGGTCAATGGGTGAAAAAAGACTTGGGTTCGGTCTCACTGCAGATGGTAGGAGACTGGTATTTAGGGTAATGTGGTGATTACAAAACACAGTTTTTTTCGGGCAGCAGAATGATGCAATGCTCTCTAGGAGTATTAATCCAGCTGTTATGTATAGGACTGCACAAAAAGGAGAGAGGAAACAGAAAGACTGCTTAGATGACTATGGCATTGACAACCCAGTCAAAGACTGATTCAGAGCCAGCACTGTATTTTATAGTTAAATTACAGAATTTTAAATAATAACAACTTAAAATATAATTTAAGCAGTTTATGCCAGACATTTTGCTTTGCGCTTTATAAGCATGATGTCACTAAAATTTTACAACAATCTTATTACATTAGTACTACTTTTACTCCATTTTACAGATAAGGAACCTAAAGTCCAGAGGGTAAGTAATTTACCAAGATCCTAATGATAGAGGTGGGCAAAGTCATGGCATGATCCAGGCATCTGGACCTTGAGGACCTATACTTAACCATATGCTTGCACCCCATGTTACTGGGTCCTGGATTCTTCTCTTGATGACTGTTTTCATTGCATAATTTCATAATCCATTATTAAACATATTTCATTGACAATAGCCATTTCAATATATTTGTGACATATTTTGATGAATGCAAATCATTCATTAACAGGAAAATATAGTTATCTAAAGTTGAAAACGAAGTTTCTACACATTCACTGCAAGATTTTTTAAAAAAAATACTCAGCGGCATGAAAGAAAAACATTTTTTTAATTAAGAGAAAGCAGGTTTCAAGTGACATCATAAGGACTGGCAGAGTAAGTACCCCTGAAATTCCTCTCCTCTACAAAAGCAATAAGAACACTACCAAATTTTTCAAACTCAACTTTTCCAGAACCCTGAAAGTTAACCAGCAGCTTGTAACAATCCAGGAAGTATTTATTCAAGAAAATGCTTGACTCTCAGTAAGAAAAGTAAGCTACATGGTATTTTAACTTGTCCTAATCCCATAGCTTTATCCCTAGCTCTGTGACTGCGTTAAAAACCAACGGCCTCAAGATCACAGTGAAAACCAGAAGCCAGGAAGACACTGGGAAAGTCAGAATGGGATTGGGGTTCTTTCTAAGTCACATTGTCAAAGAATTTCCATTATTTGATCTCTCTGACATTTCCCTGGAAAACCTCACTTGCCTTGATTTGACCTGACTCAGAGCTCATCCAATATAAACAGCCTTTTCCTTGGGGGTATTTGTCAAAAACTAACAGTGGCAAGTACCTAATATCACAGCTGCCTGAAGCAGTGTGGGAAACAATTTTAGGTTAACAACAAGGTAACCAAAAAACTAAAAAGAAAAACTATGGAGTAAAATGTCCATAGGGAGCTTTAAGAAGCATTGACCTATTCCTGGGAGCCTAGAAGGCCACAGACACACATTGGGGTGTGTACACGCCCAGGACTATGTGCATGCCCATGAAAGATCTGAAAAGTCCCTACACTCTCACCCCTGGCTGACCCTGAGGGTCTGCACAAGCAGGAAGTGAAGGCTAAGGCAGAGTTTTTAATTGCCTATATGAGTGTTGAAGGCATGTCTTCAGACCGAGCCCTTCAGTAAAACCTGGGGAACTTTCTGGTTCTAGGCACTAAGGAAATACGTTCCCAATCATTAGCTGACCACTAAACTAAGTAGGCAAGAGACTTCAGTAACCGCACTTGAAAAAGAATACAAAACTTTACAGAATTCATGAGGGAAAGTTACTAAACAAGCAAATAACAACAAACAGCAACAAAAACAAACCTTGTGGAGTGGAAATAAACTTATTTCCAGAGTTAAATATTCATTTTTCAACAAGAAATTATAAGAAATGCAAAGAAACACGGAAGTATGACCCATACCAGCAAAAGAAGCAGTCAATACAAACTGTTCCTGAAACAGCCACACCTCTGACTTACTGGACAAAGACTTTTAAAATCAGCTATTTTAAAGATGCTTAAAGAACTAGAGGAAAAACTGTCTAAAGAACTAAAAGAAAGTATGAGACAATTGCTCACCAAATAGAGACTATTAATAAAAAGGTAGAAATTGTTTTTTAAGAAATAAAATTCTGGAGTTAAAAAGTATAATAATTGAAAGGAAAACTTCACTGGAGAGGCCTAACAGTGAGTTTGAATAAGCGAAAGAAATAATCAACAAACTTGAGATTATCCAGTCTGAATAATGAGGGAAAAAAAGAAGAAAAATTTACAGAGTCTCAAAGATATTTGGAACATCACCAGTCAAATCAAGATACACATAATGGGAGTCCTAGGAGAGGAATGAGATAAAGAGGCAGAAAGAATACTTGAAGAAATAATGGCCAATAGCTTCCCAATGTTGATGAAAAACATTAATGTAAACATGCGGGAAGCTCAACAACATCCAAGTAAGATAATCTCAAGAAGCTCCACATCACAATCAAACTATCCAAAGATAGAGAATCTTAAAAGTAATGAGAGAGAAGTGATTCATCATGTCCAAGAGATTCTCAATATAATTAACACTGCTTTCTCATCAGAAACCCCAGAGACCAGAAGGCAGTAGGATGACATATTCAAAAGGCTGAAAGAAAATGACTGTTGACCAACAATTTTCTGTCCAGCAAAACCGTCCTTCAAAAATAAAGGAAAAGTTGACATTCTTTTTTATTTTTAACATCTTTATTGGGGTATAAATGCTTTACAATGTTGTGTTCGTTTCTGCTGTACAACAAAGTGAATCAGCCATATGTATACATATATCCCCATATCCCCTCTCTCTTGAGCTTCCCTCCCACCTTCCCTATCCCATTCCTCTAGGTCATCACAAAGCACTGAGCTGATCATCCTGTGCTATGCAGCAGCTTCCCACTAGCCTTCCATTTTACATTTGGTAGTGTATGTATGTCAATGCTACTCTCTCACTTCATTCCTGCTTCCCCTCCCCCCCATTCCCTCAAGTCCATTCTCTACGTCTGCATCTTAATTCCTGCCCTGCCACTAGGTTCATCAGCACTGCTTTTTAAAATTCCATGTATATGTGTTCGCATACGGTATTTGTTTTTCTCCTTCTGACTTACTTCACTCTGTAGGACAGATTCTAGGTCCATCCATCTCACTACAAATAACTCAATTTCGTTCCTTTTTATGGCTGAGTAATATTCCATTGTATACATGTGCCACATCTTCTTTAAAGACATTCTTAGATAAACAAAAATGGAGAGAATTTGTCACTAGCAGATCTACTCTACAAGAAATACTAAAGAAAATCCTTCAGGCCAAAATAAAAAGATAGTTGACAACAACTTAAATCCACATGAAGAAATAAAGACCACCAGTAAAGGAAACTACATAGGTAAAAACAAAAGACAGTACGAATTTATTTCTTGTTTATACTTTTGTTTAATCTTATATGATTTAAGGACAACTGCATAAAACAATAATTATAAATCTGTGCTGATGGGCATACAATGTATAAAGATGTATTTATATGATAATAATAACACAAAGGACTGTAGAGGGAAAGGGGCTATATAAGAGCAAAATTTTGTACTCTATTGAAATTAAATTTATATTGATTTGAACTAGATTGTTGCATATTAAGATGTTATTTATCATCCCCAGGGCAACCACTAAGAAAATAACTAAACAACACATAGTAAAAAATATAACAAGGAAATTAAGATGGTACACTAGAGATTATCTATTTAATGTTAAAGCGGGTAGAAATGGATAAATAGAGGAACCAAAATACATAAGACAAATATAAAATAAATTAAAGGGCAGATATAAATCCTACCTTATCAGTAATTACATTAAATGTAAATGGATTAAGTACTCCAACCAAAAGACAGAGATTGGCAAAATGAATAAAAAATAAAAATAAATTTTAAAATAATACAACTATATTTTATCTACAAAACACACATTTGAGATTCAAAAACATAAACATGTTAAAAGTAAAAGCATGGAAAAAGATATTCCATGCAAATAGTAAATAAAGAAGAGCTGGAGTGGCTATACTGATACTAGACAAAAGACTTTTAGACAAAAATTGTTACTAGAGACAAATAAGGATGTTTTATAATGATTAAAGTTTGAATTCATCAAGAAGATATGACAAATATAGACATATATGCACTGAACAATAAAGCCTCGAAATACATGAAGCAAAAACTGACAAAGTAGACTTCTCCTGACTGAGAATTTAAAGTAAAAACTCATAGGGAGTTTTTAAACTCCCTGTGGCAACATATAAGTCTCCTGAAATTCCCTTCTCCCACATACACACCAGTGAACACCTACACATAGAGCAATTCTATCAGTAAAATCCAGAAACTCAGTGACTCCTACATATAGGGCAACTGAGAAAACACAAACATCTAAATGAGTAGGAAAGGCTGAGACACACTCTCTTCATAAACCCCACCCATGGCACAGTGCCGTATAATCAGGAGGGAGCCCCTAATTGCCAGCTTCTCCCTGAATAGAGAAGGGTTTCAACCATACATCTAGCACCCCAAATTTTTAGGCTCCTGTTCCTCTATTTGAAGGAATAGGCCCCCCAAATGCCTAGCTCTGGAAGCTAATGGGGTTTGCAGCCACGAGACCCATAGGACCACAGAAAATAAAGCAGTAGTTGTTAATGGGCACCAAACACTTGCCATGGCTATTCTCCCAGGGCTCAGCTAAGAGGGAACAGATAAAAATGCCCATCCCTCAGTCTTTCCCTAGAAGGAGACTGACTGCATACTTTACAACCTGCTGCCTGGGGGGGTCCAGCTGCTAATTTGCATTCAGCAAGGGGCTAGCTGTGATCCTCCTGGGGGAGCTGGTGGGCCCTTCTGCCACCTTCTTTCTCCAACTTGCTGCAATGATAAAATCAGGTCACCAACAGGTCTCTGGAAGGAGCTTAGACACACACCTGGCTTATATACTTTCCCAGGTGCCTGAGGGTCCAGATTCTAATCAGTCTGCTTTTATGTGCTAACTGTGATCCTCTCCTTTGGGATATCATCAGGTATTGGCACACCCTCAACCACTGGGAGCCACTAAAAACAAAGACAACAGCTTGTATAACCACAAAGTTTTGAGTGACAAACAGGAACTCGGGCTGGATTGACTGATGAGGTTCATCTCCCACACAAGACCACTCTCAAGACTGGGAGAGGTGTCTCTTTTATCTAATGTGCAGAAACCAACACAGAGAGTCAAGGAAAATAAAGCAAAAGCAAAATGTTTTCCAATCAAAAGAACAAGATACATCTCCAAATTGATATTAATAAAACAGAGACAAGTAATTTACCCAATAGAGAGTTCAGAATAACAGCTATAAAGATACTCAGTGAGGTCAGGAAAGTAATGCATGAGCAAAGTAAGAATTTCAACAAAGAGAGAGAAAATATTAAAACGTACCAAAGAGAAATCACAAAGCTGAAGAACACAATAACTTAAATGAAAAGTTCAGTAGAGGTGTTCAACAGCAGACTAGAAAACTGGAAGAAAGAAACAGTAAACTCAAAGAAAGGGCAGTCAAATATATCCTGAAGCAAAAAGAAAAAAAGAATCAAAAAGAGTCAAGCTAGCTTAAAGGACTTATGAGACAACAGCAAGAGGATCAATCTACACATTACAGGAATTCAAGGAGAAGAGAGAGATGGGGGCAGAAAGCTTATTCAAAGAACTAATGGCTGATAATTTCCCTAACCTTGGGGAAAGAAACAGACATCTAGATCCAGGAAGCATACATAAGGAGTACCAAATATAATGAATATAAAGAGACAAACACTGAGACACATTATATTAAATTGTCAAAAATTAAAGACAAAGAGAGATTCTTAAAAACAGCAAAAGAAAAGCAACTTGTTACATAAAAGGGAACCCTTGTAAGACAAAACAAATTTTTCAGGAGAAACTTTGCAGGCTGGAAGGGAGTGAGAAGACATATTTAAAGTGCTTAGAGATAAAAGCTTCCAGCCAAGAATACCCTACCTAGCAAAGCTGTCATTCAGAATTAAATGAGAGATAAAGAGTTTTCAAGACAAACAAAAGCTGAAAGAGCTCATCACCAATAGACCAGACATATAAGAAATGTCAAGGGGAATTCTTCAAGCTAAAATGAAAGGACACTAATTAGTAATATGAAAATGTTTGAAAATATAAAACTCAACAGTAAAGGTAAATGTATAGGAAAATCCAGAATATTCTGATACTATAATGGTGGTAAGTAAATCACCTAAAACTGTTGTATAAAGGTTAAAAGACAAAAGTATTAAAAATAACTATAGGGCTTCCCTGGTGGCGCAGTGGTTGAGAATCTGCCTGCTAATGCAGGGGACACAGGTTCGAGCCCTGGTCTGAGAGGATCCCACATGCCGCGGAGCAACTAGGCCCGTGAGCCACAACTACTGAGCCTGCGTGTCTGGAGCCTGTGCTCCGCAACAAGAGAGGCTGCAATAGTGAGAGGCCCACGCACCACGATGAAGAGTGGCCCCCGCTCACCACAACTAGAGAAAGCCCTCGCACAGAAACAAAGACCCAACACAGCAAAAATTAATTAATTAATTAATAAACTTCTACCCCCAACATCTTAAAAAAAATAATAACTATAAAGACAATAATTTGTTAATGTATACACAATGTAAAAAGATGTAAATTGTGACATCAAAAATATAAAAGGTCAGGGGAATGTAAAACTACAGACTGTTTGCATACATTCAAAGTTAAGTTGTTATCAGCTTTAAATACACTGTTATAACTCTAAGATGTTTCGTGTAATCCTCACAATAACCACACAATAAAACCTACAGTAGATGCACAAAATAAAAGGAAAAGAATCTAAGTAATACTACTGAGAAATCATCAAATCACAAAGGAAGTGAGCAGAGAGGGAGAAAGGAACAAAAGAAGGTCAGGACAGACAGAAAACAATTAACAAAATGGCAATATTAAGTGCATACCTACCAATAATTACTATAAATATAAATGGACTAAATTCTCCAATCGAAAAACATAGAGTGGCTTAATAGATTAAAAAAAAAAGACCAAAAAAACACAAGACAACTATATGCTACAAGAAACTCATTCCACCTTTAGGACATACATAGGCTTAAAATGAAGGGATTAAAAAAAATTATTCCATGCAAATGGTGTTGAGAAAACTAGACACCCACATTCAATAGAATACAACTGGTCCACTCTCTAACACTATACAGAAAAATCAACTCAAAATGATTAAAGACTTGAATGTAAAACGTGAAATCATAAAAATCCTAAAAGAAAACACAGGCAATAAACTCCTCGACATTAATCTTTTTGTATTTGACACTAACAGCAAAGGGAAAAAAAGCAAAAATAAACAAATGGGACTACATCAACCTAAAAAGGTTCTGCATAGCAAAGGAAACCATTAGCAAAATGAAAATGCAACCTCCTGAATGGGAGAAATTTTCTGCAAACCACATGTCTTAATAGAGGTTTAATATCTAAAATATACAAGGAACTTATACAACTCAATAGCAAAAAAATAACCCAATTCAAAAAATGAGCAAAGGACCTGAACAGATTTTTTTTTTCCAAAGGAGACTTACAAATGGCTAAGAAGTACAGGAAAAGGTGCTCAACATCACTAATCATCAGGGAAATGCAAATCAAAACCGCAATGAGATATCACCTCACACTTGTTTAGGCTAGCTATTATTAAAAAGATAAGAGATAACAAATGATGCAGAGGATGAAGAGAAAAGGGAACCCTGCTAGTGTGAATGTAAATTGGTACAGTCCTTTTGGAAAACAGTGTGGAGGTTCCTTAAAAAATTAAAAATAGGACTACCATATGATCCAGCAATCCCACTTCTTGGTATATATCCAAAGGAAATGAAACCACTATCTCGAAAAGACAGCTGCACTCCATGTTCATTGCAGCATTATTTATTATAGCCAAGACATGGAAACAACCTAAGTGTCCATCAACAGATGAATGATTAAGAAAATGTAGTATGTATATACAATGGAATATTATTCAGCCTTTAAAAAGAGGGAAATTCTGCCGTTTGCAACAGCATTGATTAACCTGGAGGGCATTATTCTAAGGAAATAAGCCAGACAGAGACAGACAAGTACTACATGATATTACTTATAGGTGGAATTTAAAAGTCAAACTCACAGAAACAGAGGGTAGAATGGTGGTTGTCAGGGGGTTGGGGGGTGGGAGACATAGAGAGATGCTGGTAAAAGTGTACAAACTTTCAGTTATATGATAAATAAGGGCTTAGGAACTAATGTATAATATAGTGACTACAGTTGATAATACTGTATGGTATCACTGAAATTTGCTAAGAGATTAGAGCTTAAGTGTTCCCACCACACACACACACAAAAAGGTAAATATGTGACGTGATGGTCATGTTAACTTGACGGTTAGGAATCCTTTCCCAACAAATATGTGTATCAAATCATCATCTCTTACACTTTAAATGTATTACAATTTTATGTCAGCTATACCTCAATAAAACTGAAGAAAAAAACTAAACATAAAAGTAAAAAGAAGTGAAAACTCCAGACTGACTTTTGAATGAACCTGAAGGAAATGAGCATGTAACCCTTGCTCGCCACTGTTGAATGAAGAGCCCTGACTTAGGGCATAATCAAAATTTAGCCACAAAGTAATTCAGTAAAGTATTCAGTGGGATTTAATTAAGTAGATTTTTTAATGCACCCTGAAAAGTTCACTTTATTTGACATTTTTATTTCAGGAGGGAAATTGTTCATCTATGTCATGTCACTTGAGTTTTGTTTCGTATTTACTCACAAAGATAATCAGATCTAAATGCTTTTCTATTCATGGAAAGCAAAATGGTTCCTGGGCGCTTGTGAAGCCTGAGCCGATCAGTGATAAAAGATGAACGCAACACTCTGAACAATAATCCTAACAATTTAGAATATTAGGGCAGAAAGACTTGTTCAGCGAGTCACTGCTTTCTGCCAGAATTCTTTCACCTTTTGAGGCTACAACGTTAGAAATTATATTTGGGGGGCATGATGTTGACCTTTCTGTTACAATATAAATTATTAAGACAAAGAAACAGGTAATTTTACTTTCCTTAGGTTTTTAATATACAGTGTTACTAGTATCCTGGTACTCTAAATAGATGATTGTGGGACTTTCTGACGGTAAATGTGGCACTTACCCATTCGAAGACATTCCAGAGAAGCTTGGCCCCAGTTCCTTGTATATGAAGACTCGATATAGTAGCAGTGACCATGGAAAGGAATCCACGCTGTGTGCTCTGACTCGGGGCATCTACCAGGCAGCTGTGGAGGTTCAGTGGCAGGGATTTCTGTTAATAAAAAGACATTTCAAATAAAGTAAGACCTGAAGTTTCTTTAGTACATAGAATAATATATCAGCCATTAAGGAAATTTTCATCGTTATTTCATCATTATTTTTTTTTAAGCTCTAATGGTAATCATTTGGATATGCCATTTCTATTATTGAGTATTCTTTTTACTTTATCATTTTTTTTCATACAAAATGTATTTCCATAGAAGGTCCTATGGTATAACGGTGGTCAATCACATTCATAATTAAGCATGAGGATCTATAGATACCTACAAAGACGTTAATTAGTTCCCCTAAAAGGTCAACCATAAATAATTTGCAAAGGTAGTCTTCCTTCTAGACATTTTCCCTTTTCTACGATCCTAGCCCTTATAAAACCTTCTTAGCTATGACTGACACTGATGTTATAACTAAATGGTATAGGTAGAATTCTAGGACTTTACCGCTGTCTGACTCTATAACTGTATTCTAGGGCTGTATCACTGCAATATCACTGACTCTGATGAACCTACACATATTCTGATAAAATTATTTTGATATAGCTGTGCTGTCAACATCAAAAGTAAACATCATTTCCTGAGGACTCTGACATCATAGATTCAGAGGCCTATCCCAATAATAAAAATTCAGAAATGTATAAAGAGGAAATAAACTCTAGCAATGAAGACAAATTTCTCTCTCTGTTATTTTGATCTCTATATATTTGTTTATTGCCAGGTCAGTCTTCGGTTAGGTGAAGGAATATGTTTTATCTTATCCTTAAGCCACCCCAAAACATGTGACTGTTCAAGAATATCAACGGTGGTTTGTATTAGCTTATTGAGAAAATTTCAAATCCCTTGATTGTTTTCGTGGATTCAATTACCGTCTGATCTTTTGCAGAGAAAATAAAAACTTTCATTGCAACGTGCTGTCTTCCAATAGCCGTCAAGGTCCATATAAACACACGCTGACTTCAGTCTGGGCTCATCACTGGCCCAATTAGTGTATCTCACCCTCCATTTATCGGTCCAAACATATTCATTATTGGTCTGCAAGAACAAAAACAACTATTAACATGGAGCCTGGCTTCATTTAGAAAATACCAAAAGAACCCAGCAAGGAGTAAAAAGTATATTTAAGACTGTGATTTGACAAAGAATCTTCAACATTTGGGAATTAAAAGAACATTATAAATTTTTTCTACCAAATCAAATTCAGGAAATGCAGCCTTTTTTAAGAAAAAACTACTTCTTAAAGCTCCCCATGAAGGCATCGTTGGAAGCTATTCTGAAAAACACAGACTTAAAAACCTATGTCTTATTCTAGAAAACTCTCTTTATTTGCAGGCCCTCAGTGCAAAAGAGGGGTTTTACCTTTGGAACAAATAAAACACGTATTATGTTATCATTGAAATGATAATAAAAACTAAGTCATTTTCCTTGCACTCATGGACCCGAGAGAAACACTTTTCTAATCTTCTTACTGTTTGGCTGTTGAAACAGGGCCAACGACAAATGACTTACGCAAGGTGGCATGGCTGGATAAGAGAGGAGCCTAGGCCTCTTACCTTCCAGTTAGGTGGTCTTTCAACCAAAATGAATCTGATGGCATCTTTTAAAGATAATTGCTTTATTCAATTTGCATACTTCTTATTAAATTTATTTGGGCAAATTTATGGTCACATACAAATTAATTGACAACATCAAAAAGACTACTTATCAATAATGTTCTCTTGACAGTCTAAAAGAAATTTTACAGGTAAAACCTCACAACAGGTAACTTTAATCAGAGATAAGTGAATTTTTAAACCATTCAAACAGCTGTCCCCTTTTTAACTGCATTATTTAATTCACCAAAGCAATTACCAAAGATTTAAGGACAAAATCAAAAGCATGCATTATCTCGAGTTAGAATTTTATAGTAGTCTACCATATTTAATCAAATAATGCTGGCATAATCATTAACTCCATAGATGTAATAAATAGAACAGTATTGTTTTAGCTATAAATGTTGGGATAATGGAAAGCTATTTAATCTTTCTAACAATAAATAAAAGCCTATTTTAAACTCGTAAGAGAATTGGGACCATATTTGTGAGAAGAAAATATATGAATTATCAAGAGAATTAGTTACTAAAAATAGATTCAACATAGAAGTAAAAATGCCGTGCTTAAGTTTAAACACAGAAATCATTGTGTAACTACTTACTTTTAAATGTTTACTAACCTACTTGGGAAATACTCATTGCAAGGAGCGTAAATGTTGGTCACTGCATCATACAGTGGAAGAAGTGCTGCAAAGTCTGGCACCAGTCTACTTTCCAGCTATACCCCCTTATCTCCTTTTACTTCTTCTTGGTACTCCTCCCTTATGAGCCACCATCCTAGACCACATCTGTAAAGTTTGACTTTCTCAGAGAAGCCCTGTTGGTCCTCTCCCCTTGCACAAATGATCGCTTTTCTCTCCTCTCCCAGCACTTTGTATATACCTTTCTTTGACACTGTATTATCTCTTGATTACTTGTTGACATCTCTATTTATTGTACTAGGAAGTTTGCTGATTGACTAGTTAGATGGATGTATGGACGGATGGAGGATAGATGGATCCCCTGGCATCAGAGAAGACTCATTTTAGGAAAATTTTGGCAACTCCCACACCACTCTTAGTTCTGTGTCTCAACCCTCACTCTACACCATCTTTTGCCAACCCTCCTTCTCTGTTATGGAATACAGGGAATTGACCGCAGTGAAATCTGTCACACACGGATGGAAGCTGCACAGCTTCAGAACAGATAGCAACTCTAGAATGACTTTCCACAAAAAATAAGGAAGATCCTCATCGCCCAGGAACTATGCCCCTGATGCTTTCTTAATTCCCATGGCATAGTTGTAATCATGACACTAGAAAGAAATAAGTTAATAAATAAAACTGTTTAGGTGCAGAACTTAATTTTCATACTCAAAATATACAGTAACACTGTATATTAAAAACCTAAGGAAAGTAAAAATAATACTTATCAGTTAGGTAAGTCTTAGTTTGATTTCTGACATAACATCACTAACTTGCTAGATCCTTGCACTGGGTCCTAGAGAGACTGGGTCTTGTACATGTCAGTATCATTTCCAAAGCCCAGCAGGTTTTGACACACGACAAGTATGCGACAGAATGAACAGAAGAGAATCGTATTCAATCACAATTTATCAATCATGTCAAGTCGCACATGTTTCCAGCGTCTTACCAAGTTGCTGTTCAGGGCGATCCACACAGGTTCGTTCAGTGTTTGCATCTCCATCCACGCAAATGCATTACTGTAGGGATCTAGAATGCTGGCAATCAGGGAAGTGTGAAGCTTGCAGAACTCCTCAGCTTCGCGCCACTGCAGCTTTAATTTCATGAGCGAATAGCTACTTTCGCCATATTTAATAAAGCCATCTGCTGGAACTGTTGTTGGAGAACTAGGCAAGGAAGGGTCTGGAATAAAAAATTATTTCCATTAATATTAAACACTACCTGAGCGCCATCAGTACATGACTTCTATACCTCACACATCCTAAAAAGGATCTGAACAGCACAATTCAAACTGTCAGGTGTTAAACGTATTTTCATGAGCCATTTCACACCAGAACACAAAGTTCTATTTTTTCATCAGTATGCCTGATTGAATTAAGTCATTTCCAAATGCTATTCAGAGTATTAAGGTAAATACACGATCAAGTTTCTAAACTATAAAACCAAAAAGACTTGCAAATACTACGAGATCTAGTATCTGGATGAAAGACACGCCACAGTTTAATCTCATAAATTAAAGAACATCTATCATCCTGTCGACACGAATCTTTTTTTTTTTTCCATCTTGGTCAAATTTTAAGGTCAAGAACAGTCTTCCTCTCCTTCCCTTCCCCCACCCGACTCTGTTCCATTCCGCCCATGAATTTGCATCTATTTGTATCTGTTTGACTTCATCTGTGAATCATGTACCTTCAAGAAATTGGTTTATGGTCTGGAATGAAGCCATATAACAGTTTCCACTTCATTTAACCTTGATCTCAGGATCAAGCTTTAATCTTACGATGATTTCCCATGTGAGCCCCATATCTTATGCGAACTGAAGCCTTTGCAAGCTGGTGTCACTCTGGCTTTCTGATCTTTCCTCCTCAATCTCTCAGCATGCGTTTCTAATAACTACTCTAGACCCACCCATACTTTGGGCCACTTACTGTCAAGACCCCAAAAAATCTTGTTTCTGGGCGCCTTAGCTGATGCCTTAGGGCAGAACAGAGGTCAGCGGATGACAGCCAGAGGGTGAAATCTGGCCTGTTGTCTGTTTTTGTAGCCCATGAGTTTTTAAATGGTTGGGGAAAAAAAAACAATGAAAAATATTTTGTGACATGTAAACAATACATGAAACTCAAATTTGTGTCCGTAAAGTTTCAGTGGAACTCGGCCACGCTCATTTGTTTACATACTGTCTATGATTGTGTGCGATCACAGCAGAGTTGAGTCATTGCAACAAAAACTTCATGGTCTACAAAGCCTGCAATATTTATAATCTGTCTCTTACGGAAAAAGGTTGCCAACCCCTAGTCTAGGGTTCTAGATGTCCCTGCCTACTGATGTTGTCTTGGCCAATACTCCAACCTGTTCCACTGCATACCAACCCAACCCACCATGTGCCTTGTTCTGTCACTCCAAGAATGCCAAACTTTCTTTTGAAGAATCTGGTAAGGCAACAATTTTAATTCAGCAAGGAGGGCAGCCTCCCCTTTCTTCTGCTGTTGCTGCCACCGTGTGTTGATAGAATAGCATTAAACCAAGAGACCCAGCCCCGGATCCTTACATGTTACAGCCAGTAGGAAGTAAACAGTCTCATCGTTTCCCAGCTTGGAGAGAGCTGGGTTTGTCTTAACAACATGGGAAAAGTTTTGGACTGCTAAAAGTGCCCAATGAAGCTTGAGATAAAGCTTAAGAAGCTTCACCAAAGGCTATACGCAGCCAGGAAATTAGCTCATTTATCCAATTAGCTTGTTTATTAAAACACTCATAGAAAAAATTATAAGGAAAAAACTAAATCACTGAGAGGTTACTTTCAGGTGGTTAGATTATGGGTAATTTTTTCTCTTTATGCTTTTCTGTATTTTCTAAAATTTCATCAAGGGATTGTTCTTAAGTGTTTTATATTCATATGTATTCATTCACGTTTTTATTTAGGTATCTTTATATATTTACATGAATTCATATATATTCATTCATACATACTCATATATATGAATAAAAGCAACACTGTTTTACTTTTTATTTATTTAATTTTATTCTTTTGGCCACGCTGCACAGATGGCGGGATCTTAATTCCCCAACCAGGGACCAAACCCAGGCCCCAGCAGTGAAAGCCCTGAGTCCTAAACACTGGACCACCAGGGACTTCCTGAAAACAACACTGTTTTAAAAAAAATACTGAACACACATTCTTTGTTGAAATTTTAGAAAATATAGAAAAGCATAAAAATGAGAAAAAATTACTTAGAATCTAACCACATCAATATTTTAGTGTTTCCTCATAATTGTTATATATATAGAGAGATATAGATGTATAGACATATTATATATAATATAAATGCAAATATATATACATAGAGAGAGAGCATTAGAAAGAGACAGTTTTTGATAAATGAAGAAAACTACAATAGTACAGTGAAGGAACTAAAGGTCTTAATCCCACGATGCAAACATATCCACTATTCCTATTTTGATGCATTCCCATCGCCTTCTTGTTCTTTTTTTTTAAGTGTTTTTTTGCATCATCAGTAGTCTACAAAATTTCATATTCTGCCTTTTTCACGTTAACGCTGTCGACCTTTCCTGAAACCTACGTCATTAAAAATTGTCAAAATATCTTTTGTTGGCAGCAAACATTCTATCCCTTGTGTTTACAGGAAGAAGAAAAAGAAGATTTTAAACAAGTTTGGGAATCATCATTCCCTCCTGGAAGGGGACTCCCCTCTTTCCCCAAAGTGTGGAAGCACCGATGCATTACCAGTGGCCTAAGATTCTGGTGCTCGAAGGGCGGAGCAGAGAGAGAAAAGCGGCATGGCCTGGACCTTCTTTTGGATCAATAGGAGGTTAGAATTCCTGCAGGACTTTGCAATCATCTGAAAATATCTTCAGTGATTTTCAGTCATTGTCAGAAATTGATATCAGTTCCCTGATTCCCCAGAAAGTATAGAAAAATTTGTTAGATCCGGGAGATCAAGTAGCTTCTAATTCAAGCTCCTCTGAGAGCTCTGCTCAGGGTGACAGCAATCCACCTCAACTTCAACCCTCATCTCTAATCTTTTATTTTCTGAACCTCTTCTTATGTAGCCAAATGTTTCTATTCTAATTTCACTCAACTAAAATGCACACGACCATAATCTTGATTCTTGGTCGATATCCACATATCTGTTTTATTTTCCTTGCACCACAGTTAGGCTTCCTAAGATGAAAAAAGGACCACAAATAAGACATCTACATTTTTAGAGACACAGAATATATAACAAGTAATGAGGCATATAGGGTGTTTTGGGGCAATGGTTCTCAAATTACACAAATTGAAGTGAGGTATCCCTACTCTGACATTTTTTTCTTTTAAGGTAGAGGTAAGCAAGCATCCCAAATTTCTAACAAAACTAGAAAAAGTTTCAACCTCTAGTTTAACCTGTGCAAACTTTCTGGTAATGGATGAGGGGGCACATTCATGAATAAATTACGGAAAATATCCTTTTTGTCTGTCACAGCCATCCATGGATGAAAGTGAGAATCAAATAAACATGTTGATGGGGACTTCCCTGGTGGTCCAGTGATTAAGACTCCGTGCTTCCACTGCAGGGGGCGCAGGTTCGATCCTTCGTCGGGGAACTAATATTCCACATGCCACACGGCACGGCCAAAAAAAAAATTTTAAATATTTAATTAAAAAAAATTTTTTAAAAACAACGTGTTGATGTGCAAGGGAAGGGTCACTTTTTTAAAACAAAACTTAATCTTTTTAGAGCAGTTTAAGGAGCACAGCAAAATTGAGAAGAATGTCACTTTTTAAAAAGTATGGAAAAACCCCACCTCTTCCAGCCCAGCGTGGTCCGGTAGGACTTACCGGGAGGTGTACGGCATATATAACCTCGCTTACTGTCACAGGTGTCATCCATCCATTTTCCTGCGTCCCTTGACTTCCCTCCGATAATAAGAACACAGTCAGCCTGTATATTCATGGAGAAGAAAAAAAAAAAGCCAAATGTGGATGGATAATTATTTAAACCAATTCATTAATAAGTAAAAAAAAAAAATCCTTTATCCCTAACCTCCAACTTTAAGGATAGTCCTAATTCATCTACAGCATGTTTAATTCATCCCTACTTTCCATGCTACTGGCCAACTTCCATGCAGATCCCTCACTGAACCCTTGCTATTTTAATTGAAAATTAAGCAGAGTTGGATAAACTTTGGAGCTGGTTCTGAGAAACGCTGCTGTCAGAAATCTCATTAATTCCCTGAAAGCTACCACAGCTTTCACCAGGGCCAGAGACATCTTCTCAGCCTCCAGCCTCATTATCCCATGAGCCTCAACTATCAGGAACCCCTAACCATACATTTCAAAGATTCTCTGCTCATTCCCATCCCCCTTCTTAGCTATTCTTATCTTTCATTATCCTGGCTCAGCATCTCTGCTCTAAACCAGGAAACCTACACAGAACAAGCATGTTTCCACTACACAATGCACGTGAACATTTCTCTCCCACTTCCTTTATCAAACTATATTTAATCCTCTTCATTTTATAAGTCCTGAAATTGTAACAACACAATATATGTGTTTTGATTCCAGTTTTGTGGAATACAAACTTTATATTTTTACACACGCTAAGAAAAAAATCTAGGAATAAAACCAACAAAACAGTGTTGTTTTTTTCCTGGAAGGTGAGTTTACAGATTTTGTTTGTTTCTGTTGTTTCTCCTTTTCATTATGTTCTAAAAACAAAAAACTTGTGCAACATTGAATTTTTTTAAATGAAATTTACCACTCATCCAGGAAATCTTTCTAAGCAAACCCTATCTCACTCCAGTCTACTTTTCAGCCCTCATTTATGTAATAAGGATTGAAAGAATTTCTCCCCCGAAAGTCACTTACCACAACCAGAATATATCTACCCTACACATAGCTACCACATTAATTATCATAAAGATGCCATCTTGATGAGATTGTTTTTCTGCTCAAACCTTTTTTTTTTTTTTTTTTTGCTGCCTATCTGACAAAGTCCAAACTCTTTCTTAGGGCATCTAAATTTCTCTGAATTCTGCTTTCCACGTTCTAAAGTTGATGCCTATTTCTTTCCTGCATGACACTCCTACTATATTTAAAGCTCTTTACTTCCACCCAAACCCATCTTGTGCCTTTTTCTTAAAGACTTTATTCACCTTTCCCACTTAACACAACCTTCCCCAGCCTCTTGCCATGATTCCCTAATCATGATGTTTTAAACTTCTTGGGAAGAAGACCCACATTCTTCTTCACATGCCTTCTTTCCATCAAATGAAGAGCCCCACAGATACGTGCTGCCTGATTCGATCGCTACATTCCATGGTAAGTTTCTTTCCTCCTAACTACTATCATGCTTTATAGCTGATCTTCTCATTACACACTTTCATTTTGTTCCTCTCGTCTTTCTTGTAGAAGACTTGGGGTCTAGCTTAGGTGGAAGCTTCTTCAAGGTAGAATAAAATCTTATGTGCCTTCATGGATCCCACAATGCCTAGTGTGGTGTTTAACACTGCTTAGTCGGCTTCAATGATATAAGATTAAAAACAGTGAAATAAAGAAGCAATTGACATGTACCACAATATTCATTGAAGCTCTATTTACAACAGCCAGGACGTGGAAGCAACCTCAGTGTCCATCGACAGATGAATGGATAAAGAAGATGAGGCACATATACACAATAGAATATTACTCAGCCATAAAAAGAAACAAAATTGAGTTATTTGTAGTGAGGTGGATGGACCTACAGTCTGTCATACAGAGTGAAGTAAGTCAGAAAGAGAAAAACAAATACACTATGCTAACACATATATATGGAATCTAAAAAAAAAAATGGTCATGAAGAACCTAGGGGCAGGACAGGAATAAAGACAGACGTAGAGAATGGACTTGAGGATATTGGGAGGGGGAAGGGTAAGCTGGGACGAAGTGAGAGAATGGCACTGACATATATACACTACCAAACGTAAAACAGATAGCTAGTGGGAAGCAGCCGCATAGCACAGGGAGATCAGCTCAGTGCTTTGTGAGCACCTAGAGGGTGGGATAGGGAGGGTGGGAGGGAGATGCAAGAGGGAGGGGATATGGGGATATACGTATGCATATGGCTGATTCACTTGGTTATACAGCAGAAACTAACACAACAATGTAAAGCAATTATACTCCAATAAGGATGTTAAAAAATAAATAATTTTTAAAAATTTTTTTAATTTTTTAGAAAAAGAAGCAATTGTCTGTCTCTTAGGTTAATGCACTTAGCAGAGTGTTTGATACATAGTTAGCACTCTGCAAACAGTAGCTCAATCACGATGATGACGACGACAATGATAACTTTAGAAGCAGTGGGAGCTTGCAGAACTACACCCCAAATACTACAACAGTTTCAAGAGTTTAGGGGTAGCTGATGCAAAGAACATTGCTAACTCTGGGTTCAAGCGTACATGCTGACGACAGCCTGGGCCCATACTGGAGCTGGCTTTCCCTATTCCTCGCTACCATCACCGTCTATGTCCTCCCACCCCCAACCCAAAGATGAAGAGTTCTTAACTGAATGTATACCCCTCCCTTCAAGGCTGGCTCAATCCGAAACAGTTAAAATGTGCAAGCATGCATCGGATCCAGGAGTACTCTGGCAGAATTTTTCACAGAAGATTAACCACTAATACGTCGACCTGAAGCAAACCGACAGTGTATGGAGAGGTGACGGAAAGCGATATTTACATCTTCATAAGAAAGACTACTCCTTCTCCCACCAGGGTAACCTTTCCCCCAGTTTGTGTAATGCACTCCTCGGCCATCCGTCCAAAGGAACGTGTGCTCTGAATTGACATCATTCAGCCCAGTCCAGGTGTGAAAAGTAGAGTTTTTCATATGATACGTAAGGAATGCTGAAAGAAAGTTTCACAAGATCATTGTGAACTTTGAGGGGAAAGACTCCAATATCAAAAATACTCAGAATACATTAATTTATAAATACCGAGCATGTGATCAATGTCTTTATTATCATTTAAAAGCACTTACCATGAAAACAAACACATTCTGACCTGAGCAGCATGTTATCACGTCAACTTTGGACTTTGTTTCTCATAAGAAAAGTCTAGGTTTTATCTGGGCCACTGCAGATCCTTGTATAGGTTGTGCCCTACCCAAGGACCCTGGGGCGCTGGGGCCGGGGAGGCTGAAATCCACCCTACGCTCCACCCTCCATTTTGTACACCCAGATCTGGGTTATGGCTGCCTACCATCCTGCACGAAGAGGTGCATTTTTCTAATTCACGCACAGTCATCCTGTACTAGTTAGCACGTGTCCTGTTTCTATAAATAAGATAACCTGATTATACTGGGTTGGCCAAAAAGTTCGCTCGGGTTCTTCTAAAATGGATTAAAGACCTAAATGTAAGGCCAGACACCATCAAACTCTTAGAGGAAAACATAGGCAGAGCACTCTATGACATCAATCACAGCAAGATCCTTTTTGACCCACCTCCCAGAGAAATGGAAATAAAAACAAAAATAAACAAATGGGACCTAATGAAACTTCAAAGCTTTTGCACAGCAAAGGAAACCATAAACAAGACCAAAAGACAACCCTCAGAATGGGAGAAAATATTTGCAAATGAAGCAACTGACAAAGGATTAATCTCCAAAATTTACAAGCCGCTCATGCAGCTCAATAACAAAAAAAACAAACAACCCAATCCAAAAATGGGCAGAAGACCTAAATAGACATTTCTCCAAAGAAGACATACAGACTGCCAACAAACACATGAAAGAATGCTCAACATCATTAATCATTAGAGAAATGCAAATCAAAACTACAATGAGGTATCACCTCACACCAGTCAGAATGGCCATCATCAAAAAATCTAGAAACAATAAATGCTGGAGAGGGTGTGGAGAAAAGGGAACCCTCTTGCACTGTTGGTGGGAATGTAAATTGATACAGCCACTATGGAGAACAGTATGGAGGTCCCTTAAAAAACTAAAAATAGAACTACCATATGACCCAGCAATCCCACTACTGGGCATATACCCTGAGAAAACCGTAATTCAAAAAGAGTCATGTACCAAAATGTTCATTGAAGCTCTATTTACAACAGCCAGGACGTGGAAGCAACCTAAGTACCCATCATCGGATGAATGGATAAAGAAGATGTGGCACATATATACAATGGAATATTACTCAGCCATAAAAAGAAACAAAATTGAGATATTTGTAGTGAGGTGGATGGACCTACAGTCTGTCATACAGAGTGAAGTAAGTCAGAAAGAGAAAGACAAATACCGTATGCTAACACATATATATGGAATCTAAGAAAAAAAAAAGGTCATGAAGAACGTAGGGGTAAGACGGGAATAAAGACACAGACCTACCAGAGAATGGACTTGAGGATATGGGGAGGGGGAAGGGTGAGGTGGGACGAAGTGAGAGAGTGGCATGGACATATATACACTACCAAACGTAAAGTAGATGGCTAGTGGGAAGCAGCCGCATAGCACAGGGAGATCAGCTTCGTGCTTTGTGACCACCTAGAGGGTGGGATAGGGAGGGTGGGAGGGAGGGAGGGAGATGCAAGAGGGAAGAGATATGGGAACATATGTATAACTGATTTACTTTGTTATAAAGCAGAAACTAACACACCATTGTAAAGCAATTATACTGCAATAAAGATGTTTTTTTAAAAAAAAAGGCATGGAGATCAAAAAAAAAAAAAGGATGTTACGGAAAAACCCGAACGAACTTTTTGGCCAACATAATAATAACTAGGGGCCAAAGAGAGCTCTTAACCTTAAAAAGTGCTGAAAATAAAAACTATTTGTCAAAACGAAAAAGCATTAGGCTGTCAAATGATCACCACCTTGGACTGACAAACCAAAAGAGCTACCCAAATGGAACTCCTCCAGGACAGCCAGTTCCTAAGCGGTCAGCAGCCATCCACATCCACTGCGCATGCTTGGACCCAGGGGGCATCCTGGTGCTAAGTGCTCACATCACTGGGAGAGAAATTCAGAGAAAGCAGGACAAATATGGACTCTTGCTTCTTTATCAATTCTGTGGCAGACAGGATTGTGGCAAATATCCAGAAACTCTAAAAGGCTTAAATGTACATGTTCCCCATCCCTTCTCCAGCAGCCCATCCCCATGCCTGCCACACCATGGCAGCCGCCTTCTGAGGCCAGCAACCTCACCTGCCAGGAGCTGTGGACACCAAGGACACTAGATGGGACCGAGTGAATGAGCACGGACTCTACGGGACAATTTCCAAACTCTGCTTAAACACGACTCCTGAATGCAAATAGGAAACCAAATGACTAAGCACTTGGGTTACTAATAGAAAATGTAAAATAGAAAGAAGGCCACAGAGATTATCCGTTTATTCATGAACAAACAGTTCCACGGAAGGGTCATTGCTACATGCTTCCTCTTCGGCAGAGTAACAGACGCCACTACACTGCTCAGAGATTTGCTTATTTCTCAATTAACTCAAAGTAAAAAAAAAAAAAAGAAAAGAAATTTCTTATAATATTTTTCAGAAAGAAAAGAGCATGGGTAGATATTTACTTTGGTTTTTTTTTATTTCCTAAATAAGATCATAACTCTTGCCTTATCCCCAACTTGAAATGAAATGTGGAAAAGCTCTACCTGCCAATATTTCAACACTGACTTGTTTTCTGCCAAGAACCACAAAAAGAATTCAACAGCGTGTGCCTGTGTTGCCAGGAATAATGTTAGTTTATCTGAAAATTGTTCCCTTCTGCACATCTCTATGACCCAGGTTCTAATTTTGTTATGGCAAGAATCAGCTCTTTGTGGTTAAGAGAGGGAATCAATTATTGTGTTTCTCTGCTGGGTAGCTAAGCCCAGAATGTGGTAGACCAGTTAGAGAAATGTGAGTATTATATTCCTGAATTTTTTTTATTGTGTGCTATGGTTTGACACTTTTCTTTCAGTGTCTGGCAAGCTGCTGAACTTGTCAAAGGTTCTCAGTGAAAGCCTGGTTGATTTACTGAAGAATGTGTTCCAAGAAAGCACATGGTAGCATTTATGGAGTGAAATTAACACTTAGGAGAGCGCCACACAGCGTTCCAAGGTCTCTCTTCTTTCTTATCTTTTTTGAGGTATATCATTTTTTCCCAATAAATGATTTTGGAAGTCAAAGAACCTCAGAACCAAAAGGGAACTTAGAAATCATCCAGTCTACATCTTTCCCCAACGACATCGCCTAAATTCCTACACACAACAAATATGTATTGGGCATCTTCCATGCTACATACTAGTCAACATATGTAACTCTGCAGCACCCATTTCAGTACCTTCCAACAAAAGCATTTTCACAGCCCTTTAAAAGAACTCACGAAGCATCCCATCCAATTAGTTCTAACTGTTAGAATAACCTCCTAATTTTGAGCCTACATTTGTTTCCCTGTAACTGCCACTCATGGGCTCTAAGTCTTCCTTCTTTAGTGGGACGATCCTTCAAAGTTCACATCCTCTTTTCCAGGCTGTGAAACCTAGTGTCTTTCAAACCATCCTCACTCGCTGCTGGCTGTGGTTTCCAAACCTTCATCAGTTTAGCTGCTGTCATCTGAAAGGCCCGCAGTTGGTCAACATCATTTTTAAAGTAACTAATTTAACCTAATGTCTACTTCCAGTATGGTGGCCCCAAAAAGACCATGTGAAAGGGGTCAAGTACCTTTCTCTTGACCACAATATAATGAATTTTACAATCTGCTGTATGTAAGTGGTGTGTTTCTTCATCCTGTTCTTCAAAGCTCTGGCTTATCCTTATGTTTTATCAAATTTTTTTTTCTCAATTTGTTCAAAGTTCATATTGAAAAATTAGTTTTATTGCATTATAAATTCTATATCAAGTGACTAGAAGAGCAGTAAATGGAAAATGAGCAATTTCTAATTTTATTCCTGGAACTACTCTTCTTCTTTGACTCTTTGGTGAAAAAACTGGTTTGGCAGAAACAGATGGAATTGAAGCTGGAAGACCCAGTTTGATTCCCAGTCCTACCCCTTGCCCTGTAAGCTCCCTGATCTAAGGCTCCCTGAGCACATTTCCTCATTCACAAGGGACTAATGATTCCTGCTTCATAGACCTGTTAGGAAAATGGAAAGGCAACTTGCATGTAAAACGCTCAGCATAAGGCCTACAGCTAATAAAATAGCTCCCAACATGTGCTTGTTTTCCCTTCCTAGTCTTTACTCTGGAACACCAAAAATTCATTTACTATAAGCAACATTCTACCGTTTTAGGGGGAAAAGTTACATATTTATGTGCATCACTGACTGTAAAACGGCCCACACACCTTGCTCTTTTTCATTGTGTATGGACACCAGATTTCCTCCAAATCCTATGCAAGCTTTTCGTGCCTCTTGCCAATTTTTTCTTTCTTCTTCAACAAATCCAAAGATTTTGAAACACTCGGATGGAAGGAGAAAAAAATCATAGGGATTAGATAACAGTATTTGCTCTAAAGAAATCAAAATGATCCATGAAGATTAGAGCTAAATATACATTTGCTCACAACCAAATAGAAATGCAAAAAAATTGTTAGTTTTAGGGCTTCCGTGGTGACGCAGTGGTTGGGAGTCCGCCTGCTGATGCAGGGGAGATGGGTTCGTGCCCCGGTCCGGGAGGATCCCACATGCCGCGGAGCGGCTGGGCCCGTGAGCCATGGCCGCTGAGCCTGAGTGTCCGGAGCCTGTGCTCCACAACGGGAGAGGCCACAACAGTGAGAGGCCTGCGTACCGCAAAAAAAAAATAAAAAAAAAAAATAAAGGAAAAAAAAATTGTTAGTTTTATTACCCACCAGCTTTCTTTGCAAAGTTTTTTCTCTCTTGGGACAAAGGGCATGACTATTTGGGTAATACCGTCAAGTCTACTATCAATTCCCACAGAGAATTTAACATGGACTTTCCACATATTCTTGCCTAAAATTTTTAAAGTGATGAGGCAAGCAAACATTAACTTGCAGCTGAAAGATTTGCATTGCTATTCTCCACACTAGTCAGTGACGTGACTACAACTAAGTTTTCTTAGTACCTTGTAATTATAAAAATTCCAACCTTCCTTACAACCTCCTGGGACCGAGAGTGTGGTAGGGAGAGCCGTGGCATTGATACTACTGTTATGGCGTTGACAAATGAAGGCATTTGGAGAACCACAGTTAATGTCATTCCAGAACCCTGACAAAGAACAGAATAGTTAAATTAGATTTACATGCTTAAAAACACTGTTTTTTAAAAAAACTTTTTTAAAAACACTTTTTTTTAAAAACCACCTTTGTATTGAAGTACAGTTGATTTACAATGTTGTGTTAGTTTTGGGTGTAAAGCACAGTGATTCAGTTATATATATCAAATTCTTTTCCATTATAGGTTATTACAAGATATTGAATACAGTTTTCCGTGCCATACAGTACGACCTTGTGGTTTATCTATTTTATATATAGGAGTTAAAAACACTTTTTAAAATGTGTTTCGTTTATAATAGTCAAGACATGGAAGCAACCTAAATGTCCATCAAAAGAGGAATGGATAAAGGAGTTGTGGTACATGTATACAATGGAATATTGCTCAGCCATGAAAAAGAATAAAATAATGCCATTTGCAGCAACCTGGATGGACCTAGAGACTGTCATACTGAGTAAAATAAGTCCGGCAGAGAAAGAGAAATATCATATGATACTGCTTATATGCAGAATCTAAAAAAAAAAATGATACAAACGAACTTATTTACAAAACAGAAACAGACTCACACACTTAGAAAATGAACTTATGGTTACCGGGGGGGAAGGGGGAGGGGGATAGTTAGGGAGTTTGGTATTGACATGTATACACTACTATATTTAAAATAAATAACCAACAAGGAAAAAAAAGATAATAAAAAGCTTACCCCCCAAAAAATAAATAAATTTTAAAAATGTGTTTATATTTTATAAGGATTCTCAAAAATGGTTTATACTACAAACATCATTTTTACACAAGAGACAAGAAAGATCTATGTGATACCCTTTTGCGCTTTCACTTAAACCAATAATAGTTCAACTTTATAGAGAGTTTACTATGAGCAAAGCACATACTAGATGTTGCAGGTTATTATCTAAATAGCCAGTAATTGCTAATCATAATAATCTAATAAACTTTATATACGAAGCATTTGCTTAGTGTTTTAGATGTATTATCTCACTCTTCTCGACAACTGATACATTCTGTTATTATTCCCATTTTACAGATAAAGACATAGAGATAAAGGAGATAGATAAACATTCTGGATACTTTCCTCATTCAGAACATGAAAACATGTTTCATAAAATGAGAAGTGAGAAGATTGTGTCATTTAATTAGAGTAAACGTTAAGCATCCATTCTCTTTACAAATTGAACAGTTATGTGGCTAAAATTAGAATTCTCCTTGATTCTCTCTCTTTTTCTGGTCTGATTTAAGCACACAACTTGCTACTTTTAGCCTAAAGATGTAGCAAATGACACGTCATACCACAAGGCAGATTCAAGAAGATTGTGATCTTGTCTACCTGAATTTGAATACATGGTGACACAGTTTTCATCGTCATTTGCAAAATTGGGTTCCCCTGTGGCCCAAGCCACATAATCCACTTTGCTTCCGTCCATCCAACTGGAAAAGAAAATTCAGCCGGTTAGCAAAAATCCAATCAGAAGAGTTGGCTACAGCCTAGTGGTGGGAACAGGCAAGTCAATCAAGATGAAGACAGCACAGCATCCGAAGCAAAGAGAAGAGAGTTTTCTAGAGAGAGCAGCAGGAAACCCCCACAGGTCATGGGTGCTGCCCCGGGGAACTGAGGTCTCCTGTAGTAACTGGATGCCTGGCTCGTCTGCTTTCTTTTTCCTCCCTGGAAGAAGTACTTTTATTCTTGATGTGAGAGAAGAAATGGAGATCCCAGTTACCCTGGAAGTGCACCAGAAGTAAACATCCTCCCATAGGACTTCTTAGGCACGAGTCCCACAAAACAAAACCACCCACAGACAGACGGAGAATACAGAGTTTCTCACTGGGCCTGTTCTCTGATTTTCATGTTTACTCTGGTTTCCCCTAAGGTAGGTGAGCCAATACTCATTTTCATAAATTACGGAAATTCGGGGGCCGTTTGTTAGCTGGAAGGAGACCAGGAGATCACCGAATTCGACCCTCTCATTTGGAGGATGGTTAAAATGGATGCTTGTCCAAAGAAGCATCACACATTTCTGATCTTTAAAAATAATGAGAGTGAGTTTGGGTCTTTCTTGCCAAAAATGGCAACAGCAGTCACATGGAACATATGTGGTTAATACACCTACGCAGGAGCCAGGAAGACAAACTTGCTCTTCAAACTTAGAAGAACGTGGGTACTGATGAACAAGGAAAGAAACCCCCAAAATGTACTAATTTCCTCCCTCCTGCAGCTTCTGCTGGTCCCTGAACCTAATGAAAAACAGTATAGTCATTCCTTTGAAGGGAAAGCATTTCAGGCAGTTGAAAAAATACTTCAAAGCAGTGCTCCGAAAGCAGGAAGAGGGGCAACACGAAAGGCCCCTTTGGTTCTAGGCACCAAGGACAGTCCAAATGGGAATAAATTTTCAAATAATTTCAATATTCATATCTGTATAATACATCTTCCTAGCAGACGATTAACTAACAGTTGATGACCTCCTGAAACAAAGAGAGGTGACATTTTGCAAGATTCAATCAGAGTCTGAGTTGTTTGAGATTTATAATGTTGAAATATTTAACAGGATTTTAAAAAATTGGTTTTTGTTTTTAAGATGCTTTGTAGATTGAGAGCCCAGCAGGATTTTTTTTTTACATTCATTCAGCAGAACCAAAATCTGAAAATCACTTTTTGTTGCTCATCAGAGCACTGTCCTAAGTAAAGTTGTTTTATTTTCATTTACTTACGTAAACTTTTTATCCAAGCTGATCAATAAACCAATAAAATATGCTGGTTGTGCATCATTCCTGTTGACCTAGAACATGGAAGTTTACATACAGTTCAATCTGTACTTAGATGATAAGCAAATTCTTAAATAAAACCTACAGATTAACAAGGCAGGCTATTTGGGGACTTTTCTAAGGAGGCATTCAGACAGAAACTTTGTTGTATATTCAATGGTTTTCATAGAAGTAAAAGGAAAAGTATGCACATTATATAACAACCTGCATTTATATAGCAAATACCTTAAGACATTCTCTGTAACATCAGATGTCATTAGTAATTAGACACTATTAAAGACGTTCTTTAAAACAAAGTAGCCATTTGGGATTATGTGTCTAAGGAAAGACTTCTCCACCCACATATATACTGGTGCAATATTAGGAAATATCCTGAGAATTTCAAACCATGGTATATCTACGAAGATGGAGATAAGTCATGCTACGCTCCAATACCTTTGTGATCAAATGAATTTTTATTCTTTCGTTACTGTTGAACTTATTTTTTTCCTTCTCTCCCTCTTACCTCCTTTCTGGAAAACAATAAAGATGCCATGAAGATTTTTAAAGAGAAAGATCAAGCCAAGGACGCTTGGAAAAAAACCAATTATACCTTCACTGTTAGCTGACAATTTCCGCACAACCAAAAAAGACTTTTATATGAACAATCAAGCTGTACTATCTATTAACCAAGAATCTGGTTAAGATTAAGACATAAATTATAATCAACTTGCACTAAACACAAAGGGTCCAGGATTGATATATAACAACTAGTTAAGAATGATAATCTTTGAAAATCAAATTAGTGAACTCAAAGCCATCAAGCCTGGATTCTCCCAAAGCCCAGGCTAAACACTGTTTCTGGGTTCTCTGATTCTCCACTGAATACTCCAGCAATCAGGTCATTCACTTCTGCGATGGCTAATACCCAGCATCCCTGCCCTGACACTCACATCTTTACCCCTGACCTTAGGAGGTTCAAATTCAGCACATAACTGGAAATTGCACCATGGGGTAGCAATCGTAGACATTGTCTTTGCTTAGCGCATGTCACTGTTCCATTCTGAAATTAACCATATGCTTACATATTTCCACAGAAACTTCTTTTCGCTTTCACTTCGGATAGAAACAAGATCACCAAAATTCCTCTTGCAAAATTCTCGTGCCTTGTCCATGGTTTCCTTCTCTTTGCTAAAGTAATACTGGTAGTCTTTGTAAATAGCCCACCCATCGTCAGTGACTGGTGGATCTGAAAAATCAGTGAAGAAAAGGTGATGAATTTTATTTAGACAAATTCAAGAATCTGGTAGGTATGCCACACAAAAGTGAAAAGAGCAGAGTAGCGCTATCAGAGGTATCTGCAGCTCTGAGAGCTCAGAAGGAGAAGGAAGTTGATGCCAATACAGACTGAATCACCTAAATCCAAATATCTACTTTCCACTAACTCTGTAAAAACTAGTTACTTTTCTCCTCAGCAAAGTTCCATGGATCATTATTGGGTAAAAGAACTCCCAATGTTACATTCATCAATAGGAGCTGGAAAGATTGACATACACGCACCCATGATGTTTTAGGTTCAAAGAGTGGAAAGTGTGAGAAAGCAACTTTCATCTTGATCTAACAAAGAACTTGTAAAAGATGGACTTGGGTGCTTCGATGTGTAATTGAAGAACCAAGGAATTCAGGTACCAGGAGGGTTCCGAAGGCTCTTTCCCAACTATGGAATTCTATGGTTCTGTGCTATAGTAGGCTGAGTAAAAGCCCCAAAGATGCCCAGGTCTTAATCTCTGGAATCTGTGACTGTTATACAGGAAATCGTACTTTGTAGACATGATTAAGTTAAGAACCTTCAGATGGAGAGATTACCCTAAATTATCTGGGTGGGCCCTAAATGTAAATCATCAGTACCCTTACAGAGGGAGATGTGAGTACAGAAGAAGGTGGTGATGTGACAAACGAAGGAAGTTGCTACACTGCTGGTTTTGAAGATAAAGGGAGGGGCCATGAACCAACAAATGCAAGGAATGCCGCTCTAGCAGCTTGTGACTGGAAGTAGATTCACCCTTAGACGCTCTGGAGGGAGCATGGTCCTGCCTATCCCTTGATTTCAGCCCAGGGAAACTGAGTTCACATCCCTGACCTCCAGAACTGTAAGGGAATAAATGTGTGTAGCTTTAAGCCACCAAGCTTGTGGTAGTTTGTTACAGCAGCCATAGGAAACTAATACATGAGGGCCTTGGATTTGATTCATGAAAGCTGAGAAGTGATATTAACATGCCTTACGTTTGTGCATGGAAGTATCTGTCTGGAGGAGTAGAGCCAAACTTTCATGAGATTCTCAAAGATATTAAGAACCTCTTCTCTCCACCTTCCTAGGGTAAGGTTTTTGGTTTGTTTGTCTGTTTTGGTTTTGGTTTGTTTTTTTTTTTTTCATTGAGAAAGGAAAGAGGAAAAAAATGAATCTATTTTCTATTTCTATCAATATAGAAATCAGGAAAAAAGGAAACACCTACTGTCTTGAGGAGCTGGGGTTGGCTCAGGCTTTGGCGTTTGTCCTGGAAAACAAAAGAAAATTAGATATAAACAGTGCTTGAACTTGTGCTATTACATATCCTTCTTGTTTCACTATTTTCACGGGTCAATATAGCTAAAAACTTAACTGCTCTCTCTTTCTCTTCCTCCCTCCCAATCTTCAATTCTCCTATCAGTTGTGGGGGAGAAGAATAAAGAGAAACAGAATTAGGAGTTAAGAGTTAATCAGATCAGGTCCAACAATACCACCAGAAATTGGAAGACAGTTTTTTAGGCCCCAAAAGTAACATCATAAAAAAGAAAGAAAAGAACATGAGTTTTGGAATCAGAAAGTCTAAGTTCAAATCCCAGTTTGGGGGTTAAATGTCTTACCCTTAACTTTCTCAACTGCAAAAAGGAGTTAGTCACACACGTAAAGAGATGGGGTAAAATGTGAGTTACTTGTGTTTAGAAAGTGCTCAATAGATGTTCGTTTTGCAGTGGTGCATCTTATAACGAGCTGTGAAAGTACTTAAATTTTCATTATTTGAAACCATTAAATACGAACTATTTATTTACAAAATATAGTTTCTTCAAAAAACTTATTCTTGGGGCTTCCCTGGTAGCACAGTGATTAAGAATCCACCTGCCAATGCAGGGGACACGGGTTCGAGCCCTGGTCCGGGAAGATCCCACATGCCGCGGAGCAACTAAGCCTGTGCGCCACAACTACTGAGCCTGTGAGCCACAACTACTGAGGCCACACAACACAGCTACTGAAGCCTGTGCGCCTAGAGCCCGTGCTCCGCGGCAAGAGAAGCCACTGCAGTGAGAAGCCCGCGCACCGCAATGAAGAGTAGCCCTTGCTCGCTGCAGCTAGAGAAAGCTCGCCTGCAGCAACGAAGACCCAACGCAGCCAAAAATAAATTAAAAAGAAAAGAAAACTTATTCTTACTAAATGTTTGTTTTATGAAACATTACATAAAATATTTTTCTTTCCAAGTAGTTGCTAATACTTGGACTTTGCTGGAATCCAATAAAAGGACTCAAGTTACTTAGCTTTTGGTTTAATGAATTTAACATCTGTAAGAACAGAGTTACTAATAATACAAAAGGAAATTAGTCTTTGGTAGCTAAGAGACTTTTAAAGAAAAACTGGCCACTATTTATTCTTCCATTCTGAAAACATTGGAAACACTCCTCTAAGCCAGAGTAAAGAAAATAAGCAGACAGACAGTAGGAGAGCGACACAGTATCTTTAGCGATGGAGCTGGAACAGTAGCCAAGGATCCCCGACAGCAGGGGGCGACGTGGTTCCATTTATCTGTCCACAGAAGAGGAAGTGATACATATTTTGGTTCAAGGGTGGACCTGTTTATCTGAAAAGAATCTGACTCGGACATGTGGAACTTTCTGAGTCACAAATCATGACGGATAAGTATGCATTGATCATTTGGGGCCATCAGTAACATGGTGGGTCTTACAGCATCAGGGGCCTCAAAATGGTGCCATTTCTTTGATTGAACATTTCCTTGAGAAATCCATAAGCAGCACATTCAGACCGAGGGAGACTTTCACCTATTGGATGACTAACGTGGGTCAGAGGGTGGAAACGCCCAAACAGAAACCGCACCCTCATTACTCTGCTCACAGAGTAGACCATCTACCCACTCCCATGCCTATAGGACCTGAGCGAGAACCGCAGCTCGTGGGAATTATTTTGGAGGACGTGACTCTGGTCCAGGACTCCCGGGTGGCCTTTTGATCTTCTGTTCCTTTGGAACATTTATCTGTGCTCAGCGACTTCATTCTTATCCTGTGAAATGATGGCCCCTGCCAATTCCCTTATTTTGTTTGTTTGGTTCCACAGATAAAGGGAAGATATTGGGATCACTGGAGGTTAGTTCTCCAATCTGAGATAAAGGAGAGGACAGATCATCATACCTTTTCGTATCTGGCAAATCCAGTTGTTAAGATGTTCACAGTTAATATCGTTCCAGGACATACCAGGGTCACCTTTCAACTCACCACAGTACTCAACATTTTGATAATTATTAGGTTCTCCATAAGCCCAATTTTCATATGAAACCTATATTAGAAACATTACATTACAACCATTAGCCATTTTTATCAGCCAATGCCAATCAACCATCCAAACACAAAAGGAAAGATGTTTACATTTCTTAATCGCTTCAGTTTTTTTTCACAATAGGTTTGTTTTGCAAACAAGTTTTATGAACACAGCTGGGAAAGAAATAGCTTTCATTACATGGAAACTTCTGAAGTCAAATAGAGTATGCTATTAAGTATTATAAAATTTTCTTTCCCCCTAATTAAATAGAATGGATCCAGGGCCATGAAAGTGGGATTTGTATACAGGAAAAACCTGGCAAAAAGTTCCACTTCTCAGTATTGGGAGTTCCTCAATTTATAACTCATTCTTAAGGGATAATATTTCATTGTGATACTGGAAACTTTCTTTTTACTAGAGGGATAGGAGAGAGAAATATAATTAGTTCTCCTTACAAAAGAAAAGACTTATGAAATGTTACTAAGGAAGCTACCAAACGTTGCCAAAGTGAACAGTGGAAATAAATGGAGGGCTGGGATTAGGTCCTCTGCGGAGTTCTCAGAGTGGAATCATAGCCCACAAGGTTTTAGAATAAGCATCATGATCTATTTTCCAGAGATCTAAATATAAAATTCATGTTAACAATGGAGCCATCAAGTAATCCACCCTACCGAGAACCTTGAAAAGTTGCTGATGGGTTGGGACAGGAAGTAGAACTGAAAGTATACAAAATCACTTCCTGTGATGATGGTCAGCACGTGCCACAGCCTCTCACTTCCCCGTTCCTGAGAATGGAGAAGTCTGACAGAGCCTAATGGTTTCTAATGGAATATCAAAAGTTGTTTCCATACCTCCTAGTCTACAAGAGGTCATAAAACACTCAATTTTTAAGAAGTCTAGCTACTTCCAACCCAACTTGGCACGAGAGAATGAAGACATTATTTTATATCAATTAGGGGAATGAGCTTCCTAATTTTTTTTCATCCAGTCCACCATGTTCCACCTTGGGTGAACAGGAGAACTGTCCTGGGACAGGGGCAGAATAATGGTCCTAAAGTAGCGTTCATTTTGCATAGAAAAAGGTCTCTAGCTCTCATAATAACCCATCTTACCAAAAATTTGGAGTAAGCCAAAAGGTTAATACCAAAATAAATACATGATAAAGTAAGAAAATGATATGTTAAGCCAAATTACTCACAGGAGATCCATCACTCCAAGTAAAGCCCTCAGAAGGACTTCCATATGTCAGTCCCAACCAAAACAGTTCGTGGTAGCTTCCACTAGCTCTGCAACATACAAGATATAAAGGTAGCTTATGAACCAAGTTTGGTTACCTATGAGTCCTAATCCAATTTGAAAATGACCCCCAAAACATAAATTAGTTAGTACACAGGTAAAGGGATTCAATGACTAAATGTAAGCTTTATGCAACAGTTGTGCATTTTGGTACAACCTGTAAATATCCTGAAAACAAGCTGCTGTTTGAAAGAACTGCAAAGCATTGGAAGGTACTCATTCATTTAACAATATGTACTGAGTGTCTTATACGTTTATAGAGCAATTCATCACAGGATTTATATCTATAAAATTAAAGCATTTAGAAGTGAAACTAAATCAAAAAGTGCCCACGGATTCAGGATATGATATATGTATCCAAAGCAGCATAAGGAGCCAACAATTCTGGAAATATGAGAATTTTCTCAACATCATTAACACCCAACAGGTCAAAGAAAGGAGTATTGTATAGAAAAGCTACTTACGTTATTAATCGCCATATTGTTTGCTGTTCCTCCTTATTATTGATACTAGCTAGATCTCCACCCAGAGCTCTACAAAAATCTCGAGATTCAAACCATGTTTTCTTCTCATGTTTTCCTTTTGTAAACAGCTAAAGGTGATACAGATTCAGAATTTATTTTACACTTCATAGCTTATCAAACCAAGAGAAATAATCTACTTTTGATGAGATTTCATTTATAGAAAAGCAAGACATTACAATGGCCCCAATTTGGGGGATGATTTTGTTGAGAAAACCTTAGAAAATGAACTTATTTTATAGCACCTGGAGAAGTCAGATTAAAAGCTTTAGGCGTATGGGTTTGGCATACAGCTTTTTGTAGAAGATAGGATTAATTTGGTTAAGTGTAAAAAGTAGCATTGAGATGGAAGAGAATGAAAAGAAACTTGATATAGAGAAAGTAAACATGAATTTAAAAAATTTAAGGGTAATAACCTCCCTAAGATTGCGCCACAGTTTGTTATCCTGTTTAGCTTAAACAACGAATAACGCAGCAGCCTTCCAACACTTTGTTGTTATGTTCTTAAAACTGCCTTTTCCTTTTTCCTTATGGATGTATATTTTAACAACGATTGGAGAACGTGTCACGACTGACACTTATCGGGGAGAGGATCTAAAAAGATGGGATATAAGCTAAACTAAAGCTAAGATTTATAGAATGTAGATAATATGTCATATTATCCACAGTGATGGTATGGGAAATACCCATCAGGATGCAAACAGTAAAGGAGTTCATTGTATCCACCAACTTTTATAATTTTCATTCATTATTTCTCATGAGACGTGGTGCCCACCATTGCAGGCTCGTAGAAGAAGGGATTTGCTTCCAGTGGACTATGGTTGCCCAGTTGTCATAGAGCAACCCAAGGCAATCTTCATCTTGACCTTACTTGAGTTATCTGGACACAGGTAACTTGAGCAACTTTCCACTGCAGTAATTCTCAAGACTCCTGTGAATATCTCAAGTTGTTAGATGGTGATATAAGATTTTATTTTCTTAAATCAATTTACTAACAGCTGAATTTTATTACTAATTCTCACATCTTAATATGTACAAAGATGGTCTCTATGTTTTCAAACAAACCCTACCCCAAGCACCTCTAAAACCATAATTTCTAGGGAAGCACATATTTGGATTCGTTGAACATCCACCCGGATAACATCTGCTGGAACCCCTGGTTCACTTCCCAGCTCTGGAGAATTCTACTCCTTCTCTCAAAAATTCTGCAGCTCATCTCCATAGCCTGCCACCCTCAGGCGAATGGCTGTGCATAGGCCGAACCTGGCCTTTGTGCAATAACTCAAAAGTTTCCAGAGGCAGCAATCAAATACCTGATTGGCTTTGCATTAGTCCTCAATCCATTTGTAAAATCCTCTCCTGTCTTGGCTCAATATGTTCCCTTCTATGTAAATTATGCTTTTAGCTTTGACTGGCTAATCTGGATTGAACAGCTAATGAGTCTCTGTTGCTGCTAAGTAGAAGTTACAAGCTCAACTAGCCCTTGAGTTAGAGGAGACTAAACAACCTCATTCTGACACATGTTAGTAACTCAGGTTCTTCATCAGCTTTGCCTAACTGTCTTACAAAACATGCCAGGGCCATATGCCTCAAAGGACTGAACAAAAGAAGTCCAGAGAACTGGCCTTTAGAGAATAATGTCATTAAGTGGTAGATAAATACATTGCTGTATTTGGCTAAACCCAACCTTCTCTAGAGAGAATATGATTTACAAGAGAGAAAAAAACCTCAAATGCTTAATTCATTGGGGTATGGGGTATGTTTTTTGTTTGGGTGAACTTGATTGCATAAGGAGAAAATGGATGGTCCAGCCTAGGAATGTATTGGTTGATAGCAGGATATCAAACTGTCATTTATAGGTCACTGAACGGCCATGTGCCCCTACGGGAAGTCTTTCATCTCTCATCAGGCATAATAATCCGGGGTTAAATCAGAACAAGGGAGTATTCTCTCTAGAATCCCAGTGTGACATGATTGCAGATTCGTTTATCAGTTCACTTAGCCTAAAGCTTGGGCTCCAAGAACAGAGCCAAAATGGGATGCAACAGGCTAGCATGAGGGGGAGCAGAAATTTTCACTAAGATAAAAAGAACTGTGAGCTCATACTAGGGCAAGCAAGCATGGGAGAGAGGAAAGACGCCAAGAGTGGGAGGTGAGGAAGGCAAAGCAGGTGAAGAAAGGCTGTTGCGAGTTGTGTTTGTGGTATGGGTTGTGTTTGCTGGTCTAAAAGCAACTGGTCCTTAGCAATCCACCCAAGGAGAGCTCTTTAAAAACAGTGGATGCCCCAGCCCCCTGCCAGATCAATAAAATCAGAATTTCTACAGGTGGAGCCTGGGCATTGGTTTTGTTTCAATTCCTTAGGTGATTCTTTAGGCTGAAGCATATCCCAAATTCTTTAAGAGCTTAGCAATTGAGACCTACCTTGAAACACAAGCTTGTTTTACTGGAGGTGCCCCAATCCTCTGGACATTTGGGTTCCGGGGTGGTTGTAGGCTCTGGTGGGCGAGTTACTCCTTCTGCCCAGTGTTTGCACACAAATTTTGCCTTTTCTTCACATCTCAAGACATCCCACAAGCCCCCTGCAACCCCAGTTCTCATGGCAACACACCCGGCTTTCCGTCCTGCAGGTAACAAAGCAGAATTCACTCAACAAGTGATTGTGAAAGCCAGCTATGTTCACGGAAGACCGTTCAAACCTGAGCCTCAAGCTGTGGGATCGAATCTACATGTGACGAGAAAATGTAGAGGAGAGATCCTGCAGCATTTGGCAACTGATTTGTGCTATTTTTGAACCATTATTTACCTTTTATTTGTGTGGCCTGTATCCCCAACTGAATTATAATCTCAAATTTCAGGGTTTTGGTAACATTTTGTATTTCTAATATCTGGCAGGGTGCCCCCCTCAACACAGACATTTAACAGTACAATAGTTTTAGTATGATAAAATTTACCATAATGACAAAAATAATGTTTTGGGTTTCTTTTCCCAAAGAAGTTGGTTTTTTTGAATTTATTTTTTATTTTATATCGCTGTCTAGTTGATTTACAATGTTGTGTTAGTTTCAGGTGTACAGCAAAGTGATTCAGTTATACACGTACATATACCCAAAAATAATGGGGTTTTGATGTTTCTTTCTTTTTTAAAAAAAAATTATTTAAGATCTGTTATTTTTCCCCCTGGGGTCCATGTAGATATCTGAGAACAGAAGTTCTTTGGACTTCAAAATGAGACACACCTGAGCTAGAGATGTTAGATCAATTACTCAACTACTATGAACCCATTTCCTCATCTTAAAATGCAAATACTGCTACCTACCTTACAGAGTTGTGATGCACGCCAGCTTTAATGGATAAAAAAGTACATAAAAGACAGTGTGGACTACACTAAGTTTCATGGTTTGAAGCTTTCTGTTTTACCATCATCATTATTTCGAAATAGTAATTAAGATAGAGCTTTGGAAACATTAGGATTCCTTGCTGCTAAGATGAGATGGTCTTTGATTGCTGTCCTTTTAAAGGCAGTAAATGTTTAGAAGTAACTCTCAAAGTTCTGGGGAGGTATATTTTTCCCAAAGTATTTTCTGTAAGATTGCTAATTCCCTATGACTCGGGTTTGATCCATTTTTATTCCCTAAGGATGTTACAGGATTAATCTCTCAGAATCCTACTGCTAAATGATCAACACCAGTGAAATGAAGGAGTTTTGCCTGGAGAGTAAGAATCACCACCCTTCAAAAAAACAAAAACGTGCACACAGCTCTTAATATACTGCCCTGTTCTTTCAAAATAAACTGAAGTCTTACTATTTTTCAGAATGTTCAATAATTAAACAAAAATCACACTATCCAAATTACTGATCTCTTTTCCTTATTGACAGCTGAGGATACAAATTTTTAAAACTTCTGAAGATTAGGACTTATTAGGCCAAGGAGTTAATTTGTGCCCTTAAGCTATATTATTCCTTCTTTAGCTTTTTATCCAGGCACAATGAAACACTTGCTATAAGGACGCTGAATTTCTTAAGTGCAGTCATACTGAATTATGTCATAGGCTAGACACCAGTGCATAAAGAAAGCAAAGAACCTTTCAGAGTCTACTTCAGAAACTTCTTATTAAAGAAGGCAAATCGGGCTTCCCTGGTGGCGCAGTGGTTGAGAGTCCGCCTGCCGATGCAGGGGACGTGGGTTCGTGCCCCGGTCCGGGAAGATCCCACGTGCCGTGGAGCGGCTAAGCCCGTGAGCCATGGCCACTGAGCCTGCGTGTCCGGAGCCTGTGCTCCGCAACGGGAGAGGCCACAACAGCGAGAGGCCCGCGTACCGCAAAAAAAAAAAAAAAAAAAAAGAAGGCAAATCAAAATTTATGGGGGGGGGGTGATCTTAGTGCAAACAGCCTGGATTTGGAAATTACAAAGATTAGTCTAAATCCGTGCTTATAAATTTTTCAAGTTCCAGTTTCCACCTCTTTACAATGAGGATACTTAAACTTACCTTGTAGGTTTCCTATAAGGATAAAATTAAATCCAAGGCATATCAAGGGCTAAACGGGGTAGCCCATTCAAGATATTGAAATAATGAGTTCCACATAAGCACTACATCTTGTTCCAGATTTAGCGCAGTCATAATTCCATTCATAGTTGTATTGAAAAGCTTTATACCCTTTGAGGACAGTTTTAAGTTCTCAGAAGTAAGTTAACCATTTGGAATCTTTATGACCATTTAGGATTTCATCACTGTTTCATAAATACTTCAAATAGAGCGGTACTGGATAACCTAGCAGTTTTCTCTTCCTTTTTTTTTTTTTTTAAGACCACTGCAAACTAATGGGAACATTTTTAAAAGGAAAAGCAAAAAGAGAATGAAATATGAGATAATAAAATCTAAAAAGCACAATTAATTTACATAAGTCTGTTTGGAAAGGTGCTGTGAAGGAATTACAGGCTTGGCCCGATGGACGTGTAGGGTAAATGGAAACTCAAGACCAAAGTGCTGGGACTTCCCTGGTGGTCCAGTGGTTAAGAATCCACGCTTCCACTGCAGAGGGCAGGGGTTCCATCCCTGCTCGGGGAACTAAGATCCCTCAGGCCACATGGTGCGGCCAAAAAAGAACACAGATTCTTGGTCCGCTCTGCAGACCACCTGAAACAAGACCAAAGCTCTGAACATACCTGGCATATCTGAATTCCAGTGGGTGAACTGAACCCCTTCCGCGATGGTCCACTGAAAAGTTCCTTTGTTTTGTACATCTGAAAGTCCTATCCAAAAATATCTTTCAGGCCTCAATCCAACCAAACTAGTCAGAAAGGCTTGTTCATATCTTAAAAAAAAAAAAAAAGAACTAAATTTTAGAAAAATGTGAATTTTTCTAATTATCCACATGAAAAGTATCTCAATTGTATGCCTGAGCTATGCTTCAGTTGGCAAATCAAACCTATTGTGTTCTATTTACATGTCATTTAAATAATGCAAATTTTCACTAAGGAAATGTGATCTTATGAAGGAAAAATATCATACAGCTGATTGAATAAAATCATTCAAATGTACCCAAACTATTTTTCTCTGTTGCTCACCAGTCCCTCTGCTCCTCCTCAAAGTGAAAGAGAACTCAAAATGCAAAGGGGAAAACTATCGCCTTTTAAAATACATTGTTTGAAAATCAGTCCACTTTTCAAATATTTCAAATGCTCTACACAATTCTTGGTGAAGTAAGTGGAGAGGTTGTAACATTATCGAGGACAATACAATTAGAAAATCTGTGTGGATTTTCCACTCAATTTCATTCTCATTTTTCAGCTCTGAAACAAAAGAGAAAATTATCAAGAAATACAGAGAGCTAGAGATTCAATCTCTAGAAAGAACTGGGAGCAGAATCACAAATTCCAGCGTTCGCTCTCCTCTGGATCCCATCCTTATATTTGGCGTAATCTGGTAATAATACAATGTAGTTGGTAAGGCAAACAAAATTTGTCTTAATTGATAAAGAGACAATGACGCAGCAACATATGCAAAAAAATATCTCTTTGGAGCAAAAGAAAAGTGATGTCCAGAGTTTCCAGGAACAAAGGGAGCTGTAGATGGCTCCAGCGAGAATAGAGAGGGAAATGGAGAGAAAGCCACAATAACAAAACATTTGTTTGACCCTAGTCTGAATAATTTCATTCCCTAAACTGAACAAACCAAAAAAATTAAAAAGTAACAACTCAATTTTTCTTAAAGCCCCAAAACCAAATTGAACCACAGAGTTAGTGAGTTCCTGAACACAAGTATCACAGAAAACACATAAGGAAAAGCAAACTTAAAATAGAAAATCTAGGGAAATCTCTATTCCAGTAGACCAAAGACCAACAGTACAGATCAGAACATGCTCCCACAGTACTTAAAAATGTATAGCTCACTTCCAGGTCATAAGACAAAAATTATCTATGATCTTATTTTCAGAGGTTAGCATTGTATCAGGGTATTACAATGTATCAGACATTTAATTATACATGAAAAAAGAATGTTGAAAAACAAGTTCTTTTATAAAGACTATATAAATTCTATGACATCTTTCACTTTATCAAAGAATTTTTAATATCAATAGCATCCTCTACATTTTATTGGGTCTGCGTTGAAAGGTCAATAAATATAACTTACTGTATTAAAACTCAATGATTTTTACCTATTTAGTTCCAATCAAATGGACATTTTTAAAAATTTCTTTTAAGTTTTTTCTGTGCCTGATCCAGTACTTTGCAAAAAGCAGGAGAAAAATAAATACTAAAACCTAAAGAAAGATGGGACTCTAGATGTTAAAAGTTACATAAAGGGCTTCCCTGGTGGCGCAGTGGTTGAGAGTCCGCCTGCCAATGCAGGGGACACGGGTTCGTGCCCCGGTCTGGGAAGATCCCACATGCCGCGGAGCGGCTGGGCCCGTGAGCCATGGCCGCTGAGCCTGCGCGTCCGGAGCCTGTGCTCCGCAACGGGAGAGGCCACAGCAGTGAGAGGCCCGTGTACCGCAAAAAAAAAAAAAAAAAAAGTTACATAAAATTCTCTGTGTCCACATCATTTTCTGGACCTAATAATCTAGTAAACCTAGCAAAGCAAAGCAAAACAAAGAATGGAAGGCTGGAAAGAATGAATAAAATATTCAGTAAGTCTCTCTGCCTTCTTTTTTGTTGGAGGTGGTAGTAAAGATAGAAAGTATGATTTTTGACATGACAAATTTTACTTACTTTTTTTGCTTTAAAAAATTTGAGATCTGCTACATTTTTAAAAAGTTAGATCTCTCATGGAGCTCAATATCAAAAAAACAAACAACCCAATTAAAAAATGGGAAGAAGACCTAAATAGACATTGCACCAAAGAAGACATACAGATGGCCAAGAAGCACATGAAAGGATGCTCAACATCACTAATTATTAGAGAAATGCATATGAAAACTACAATGAGGTATCATCTCACACCAGTCAGAATGGCCATCATCAAAAAATCTACAAACAGTAAATGCTGGAGAGGGTGTGGAGAAAAGGGAACCCTTTTGCACTGTTGGTGGGAATGTAAATTGATACAGCTACTATGGAGAACAGTATGGAGATTCCTTATAAAACTAAACATAGAACTATCAAATGACCCAGCAATCCCACTACTGGGCATACACCCTGAGAAAATGATAATTCGAAAAGAGACATGTACCACAATGTTCATTGCAGGACTGTTTACAATAGCCAGGACGTGGAAGCACCCTAAACGTCCATCGACAGATGAATGGATAAAGAAGATGTGGCACATATATACAATGGAATATTATTCAGCCATAAAAAGGAACAAAATTTGGTCATTTGTAGAGACGTGGATGGTCCTAGAGTCTGTCATACAGAGTGAAGTAAGCCAGAAAGAGAAAAACAAATATCGTATATTAACGCATATATGTGGAATCTAGAAAAATGGTACAGATGAACCTATTTGTAGGGAAGGAATAGAGATGTAGAGGTAGAGAACGGACATGTGGACACGGCGGGGGGGAAGGGGAGGGTGGGACAAATTGGGAGATTAGGTTTGACATAAATACACTACCATGTGTAAAATAGCTAGCTGGTGGGAACCTGCTATATAGCATGGGGAGCTCAGCTTGGTGCTCTGTGACGACCTAGATGGGTGGGATGGGGGGTGGGTGGGAGAGAGGTCCAAGAGGGAGGGGATATAGGTATACATATAGCTGATTCACTTCCTTGTACAGCAGAAACTAACACAACATTGTAAAGCAATTATACTCCAATAAGTAAATAAAGTTAGATCTATAAACAACATTTACCAGAGCATTAGCAAACTGTTCTGAACATTGTTTTATGCTACTAAAAGTAGCAAAATATTTTATTGTGCTTTCAATGAAGAATCCAAATAAAAACATGAGTTTTAATGCTCCTATATTTACAAACCACACTTCAAGATTCAATATAATTTACTCAGAAATTTAGAGCACATTGATATGCTTTTTTGGAAATGGTTCATTATTTGATACATTTTTTTAAAAAACATGAAAATAGTTGCATACCTGTCTTCTATAGTTGTTAGGTAAGCCTTCTCATTCACACAGGTTTGGTTTGCTTCTGTAAATGTTGAAAGTGTGTGTCCAATCAAATAGCAGTAGAAGCCATGTCTTTTCCAGCCCTGTTGATGTTATGAAGCAGATTATCATGCATATTTATTATATAATATTATTTTAATAATTCCTCTATGATGAAACATAAATTGATAAACAATAGACGTGTGTAAAGAACACAAATAAGAATAATTTGTCATGCAATGAAAACAATTTATGTGAATAAGGAAAACAGGAGTGCATTGTTCCTCAAATGGCAATTATGATACAAAATGGGGTGAGGGAAGTCATTCTCTCCACTTCTGATGCAACTTCCCACAAAAATGATTTGTGACATGTTTACCCAAGAAACTGAACAAAATGGCTAAGATCTCAGTTTTAGAATAGGTAACCACAGGAAATAATTTGCAGAGTAACAAGCCTAGTCACCTATTGAAGCCAGTAGTAGATGGTGAGTATAAAGCTGTACCATCTGGTCACAGGATAGTACTTATCAAACTTTCGGCAACATGATTTGATGTGCTTCCTCTCCCACACTTCAAACGCACAGGAATAAAAGCATGCTAAATAAAAACATAACAATAAACAGAAAATCCATACTAGAGTTGGGGAGAAAGAAGGGGAAATCTCCAGGTATCAAAAATAAATACTAGAAAACTAAAGAGGTGGAATGGAAAATGCACAAGCTGAGACTGTAGTTGCCTGGTTATGTATCAGACCAAGATTAAGGTCCTAGAGTCTAGGGGCTGGGGTATTAATGTCCATACAGATTAGGATATTTGGCCATCAGCCCACCTGAGGCAGGGAGATAGAACTGAAGTCCTTGTGTAAAGATGATACCCACTAAGGGTAGCCCCTCTTTGAAAGGAGAATGAGAAAACTCCACCCACAGAAGGAGGAAATGACAGAGATTCTTGTCACCTGCCTGGGGTTCTGGGTGAAGGAAGAAAAAAAATTCTTCTGTTTGAAAATAAACACCAAGTCTGTGCCATAGATGGGTGCCAGTCCCAACTTTACACTCTCCACATTGTATGAGAATCTACAGCCCAAAAAATAAAATATAAAATGTAGTCTACAGAAGGAGGATCTTGCAGGCACTTTGAGAAGTAAAGTGTAAAACCACATGACAGAAATACTTCCACAATCCAGGTCATGTAAGACTACGACATTTGAGGGTCAGGGTGGGGATAGGATGGGGACGAATTCACAATCAAAAATTATAAACCATGTGAGAAAAATGCCTCATTTTAAGGGAGAGTCAACAGTTTAACATAATAAAACAATCTGGAAAAAATATAAAAAGAAGCATGTTGAGATGATTTAAGTGACAAAAGAAGAAACAGAATCAATGATGAAAGATCAAAATACTATTAACAAAGAACGAGAGGATTCAAACACACACAAAAAAGAATTTCTAGAAAAGAAAAATATGAAGTTAAAAACTCCATGGCCAGATTAAATATAGAAAATATGGTTTCAGAAAGATTAGCAAATTGACTGAATGTAGGAGAGATGAGAATATAAAAAGATGTTTTAAAAATAATATTGATAGAAAATATAAATGATAGAATGAGAAGGTTGAAAATCAACCTGAGAGAAGTTTCAGAAGCACTGAATAAAATTAATGACTGGTAATTTTCAAGAATGGAAAGATACAAATCCTCAAAATGAAGAGGCACACTCAATACCAAATGGAACCAATAAAATAAATCCAAAACTGAACACAGTGTACTTACAGACAGAGAAAATGAGATCTTAAAATCAATCAGAGAGAAAATACAGAGTATCCACTTTTTAAAAAAAGATTTAGTCTAGTAGGAATTCCAATGGCAAAAATAAAGGCCAGGAGAAAATGAAATAATATGTAAAGTGCTGTCAGAAAACAGCTATCAATCTAGAATTCTAAAATGACCTACATAAGTTACTATGCAGGGTGAAGATGAATTCAAGAGATTTCCAAACAAAGACAGAGAGTTTTCCACTCCCAAATCCCAGGCAAAGAACTTCTAAAAGATTTACTTTGGCAAGAAAGGAAAGACAAGAGGAGCAAGTGGGCTAAAAGTCTACACTGAGCAAAGAAGTCAATAAATGTTAGTGAATCCAGGTCTAACTGCCTGGACAAATAGCAAAGATACCTAATTGGTGGTGGGAAGTTAAAGAATGGAATAGTAATAAGATCTGTAGTTTAGTCAATAATATTGTATCCATGCCAACTACCTGTAGTGATCATGTACTCTGGTTAGAGAAAATGCTGTCATTGGCTGAAGTGGAGTGGAGGATACAGGGGAATTCTCGGTACTCTTTTTTTCAACTTCTTGTGAGTCTAACATTACTTCAAAATTTGAAAAATTCTGAATGTTTGAGTGGAATAATTAACATTCATTTTGTTCATGAGGCAGAGAGAGATATTGGTTAACTTCAAGTCAGGAATGCATGTTAAAAATATAAGGGGGGGCTTCCCTGGTGGTGCAGTGGTTGAGAGTCCGCCTGCTGATGCAGGGGACATGGGTTCGTGCCCCGGGCCGGGAGGATCCCACATGCCGCGGAGCGGCTGGGCCCGTGAGCCATGGCTGCTGAGCCGGCGCGTCCAGAGCCTGTGCTCCGCAATGGGAGAGGCCACAGCAGTGAGAGGCCCGCGTACCGCAAAAAAAAAAAAAAAAAAAAAAAAAAGCAAGCAGCTGGAGAAAGAGCTTCCAGGGAAATACCATGCAAAAGATAGTTTCTGTGGCAATATTAATATTATTTAAAATTGACTTTATGATAAAAAAGCATTACTATGAATGAAGAAAATAATTACATAGTTGAAGGACTGATTCACCAAGAAGATATAATACAGATCAAAGTACATAAATCGAAACTTGATACAATTACAAGGAGAATATTTTGTCAAGCAGACAAAATATTAGAAATATAGAATATCTGGATAATATAATTGCTAAGTTTTATCTAGTCACCATATATAGACCCCTTAACCCCCAGATCAAAGATCATTCTGTTCAAGCACAGATGGAATATTTATAAAAACTGACTATGAACTAGATAATGAAGAAAATCTCAACAAATAACAACAAAAACTTTATATGAGCACAATGCAGTGAAATTTAAATCAACAGTAGCTCCCAATTATTTAGGAACTAAAACACAAACAAATCCCCATCACTACCAGCAAATTCTACCACTATGAAAACACACACACACACATTTCTAAATAATTCATGGGTCAAAAAAATCTTAATGGAAATAAAAAATATTTACAATTTAATCATATGAAAACACCACATAACAAAACTTGGTGGCTGGTCCATCGTTTCAATTCCACCTTTTATTTCTGTGAGCATTTTAATACACATTCACTTTAATGTCATCTCCATTAATTCCACCATCTAAGCTCCTGGTGGTATGTTTTATAATTGTGGATTTCACACTCATCTGTGGGATTCCCAATCAGCCTGGGAAGGAGGACTTCTGCATAAAGAGGATTTACATTTGCGTCTGTCAGACATCCAGGAATATTAGCAACTTGAGACCACTTCATGTTAATTTCTTAGATCAAGGTTTCCCATACAGGTAGCAATGAATTGAAAACTGAATCCCAGATCTTTATGACAGAAGGCCTGTAGTTTTGAATTCTCAGAAATACGCCTACACCACCAAGTACCCAGGCCCAGACAAAAAAACTATTATCTTCCTTTGTTGACAAGTGGATTTGTTTTCCAGACTTTCCAGTAATTTGAGGAAATCAGTGCCTAGAGCATGTGTTTTTAAACCAGCTAAATGAATATCTCCGAGTTCTTGTATCTTCTCCTGTTTAGTTAGAAACATGATGTTTATCTTTTAAGATCACTGAAAGCATAATAACCACACTCAACAAACAGTTGGCCAATATTTTCTTCTTCTTCTTCTTTAACCTAATGATGAAATTGGATTTTATCATTATAGACATGACAGTTCACAGAAAAAATATACACAAAATTTTGATTGTGTAGAAGTAATAAGATTTGAGGATTGGTTTATTACTTATAGGAAGTTACAATAATAGACAATCTCCCGTACCCGCACGTGATTAGGTAAAGAATATGTAAGTGTACTGGTAGTGAAACCAGCAGTGAAAGTGTACTTGGCAGGAAACTTGGGTTCTAGCCTTACCTCTGTGTGACTCATACAAAGTTATCACTTCTCTGGGCTGAAATTTCCAGAACACAAAAATTAAAAGGGGGTTTTCAAGCATCACTAAGATCCTTTCGATCTCTCACTGTATGATTTTCTGTGTTTGCTCTATTTTTCTTTATGGTTTAATTGGTCAGTACTCAAGTATGTTTCATGAATGCTGGTGTTTGTTATGATTTGATCACAACTTGACACTCTTGGACAGAAAATCAGTTTCTACTTTATTTTTATCCAAGAGAAGTGAGAAAGGAAAAAAAGAGGAAGATGGGCAACTCAGCGATCAAACAGGAACATGACAACCATACGTCCCGTATTTTGCTTTTAGAAACAGCTCCACAGAAATCGCTTACTTTAACCTCAAAGAAAGATAAGACCTGCGGGGAGGTATTACTAACTGTGGTGCAGGTGAGAATAAAGCACGATAGGACTGCATGGTTTGACTTGGTTTAACTGAGTTACTACCTGGTACTACCAACTAGAGTCTAGACCTCCTGCCTCCCAGACCCCAGGGATCTACTGAGAAGACTCCCCACCAGAAACAGGCTCACCACAAATATTATAAATGGAAAAAATGACTAAGGATTGTTTGCTATCTGCAAATTAAGGTTATCCACTGGAAATGTCCTCGATGACCCATAGTGTCATAGACGACCACCACCTGTAAGGTGAAGCAGTTGGCCCCTATTATTAAGTACCTTCACAGGCAAAAATAAAGCTATCACATCATATCTGCTGATCTGAAACCACTGCATGCTTTCTGTACTCACTTTCCGGCAGCCTGTTTCCACTTCCACTATTCCTGGAGTTTGGGCTTGTGATTTCATCTTACAGATGTAGCCAAGAGACTGTTCACAGGCCCGATCCGCCCAGTACCCATCCTGCAGAAAGCAAAGGAAAAAAAAAACCCAAAACTCAATGATCATCAGTTGTTTGGTGCTATGTCCTCATAACTGCACCTCTGAAAAGGGAAATAAAGATTCGAGGTTATTAAGAGAAAAAGGCATCTATGAAAAGGAAAGGTAAATGGACATTTTACCAGGAAACTGCCAATTTGACTTTGGCTACAAAGATATAAAGAGATTGTAGCCCCAGTATGTTTTTCATATCTTCGCTGTCAAGCCACTCTGGAGGGGGATCTAGAGAGAAACGAAAAATGCTCATAAGCCCTTAAGAGATGGTCCCAACAGAAGGTTTACCTCCTCTTCCATCCCTATGGGCAGTTGTTTTCAAGTTAACTGAGTACGTTTAAAGCCACCCAGAAAGAAGGCCCAACCTGAAAACACACCTGAAACCAGTTTTCTGCCCTCCATTCTTCCCATTTCTATTGATGAGGGTCCCCCCGGAGCTAAGGTACCATATTTCACTCTACTTCAAATTCCACCCTTTCTGCCTTCCTTAGAGATTTCACGTTAAAAGACTTCTCTTCTCCTTCCCTTAACTGCTAAACACCTTGAAAAATGTTTTCCGTACCCACTACAACTCTTCAGCCGGTGTAATATTTGCAAATTGCAGATTAGGTTTGGCTACTCCCAGGCTAATGCATGTTTTCTCGTGGCCAGTATTTTCCCTACACACCCCTCTACCCCTCACTCCATGCTTTCAGCATACTGTCTTTTGAGTTCCCTACAAGTAGGATGCTCTCTGGTTTCCCCTTCCTAGGACACACTTCTGCCTATTCTTTCAATAATTAACACATACTCTTTTCTTAAGCTTTCAATTTATCACCATGGTAACAACCACAATGATAAAAACAGTAGCTAATACTTACTGAGCAGGAAGTTTGGGCCAGGCACTGTGCACGTTATACACCTTAACCCATTTAATCCTTATACCCACCATATGAGCTGGGTATGATTATTATTATTATTTTACAAATGAGGAAATAAGCCATGCATCAAAACCAAGCCTCTTAACCACCAGCTTCATTCTCTATTAACAAAAGATCACTTGATGATATACTTCAGTCGCTAGAGTGATATTTAAGACATGGAAGCCATTTTTTCATATTTGGCACCTCTTTGTAACCTAAAAAAAAATCTGTAGCTCTCCAAGCACAGACTCTAGGCTGTTGGACCCAGAGTAGATCTAGCTAGGACTCCATCCACTCAGAGAAACCAGCTAAAAGTAGGACCAAAGCTCTGAATTGATTAATCAAGCCATATAAAAACCTGTGGAGAAAAGGGAACCCTCCTACACCATCGGTGGGAATGTACATTGGTGCAGCCACTATGGAGAACAGTATGGAGGTTCCTCCAAAAAACAAAAATAAAACTACCATATGACCCAGCAATCCCACTCCTAGGCATATACCCAGAGAAAACTATAATTTGATATATGCACCCCAATGTTCATTGCAGCACTATTTACAATGGCCAGGACATGGAACCAACCTAAATGTCCATCGACAGAGGAATGGATAAAAAAGATGTGGCACATATATACAACAGCATATTAGCCATGAAAAAGAACAAAATAATGCCAATTGCAGCAACATGGATGGACCTAGAGATTGTCATACTGAGTGAAGTAAGTCAGACACAGAAAGACAAATATATATCACTTATACGTGGAATCTAACAAACGTGTACAAAAAAACTTATTTACAAAACAGAAGCAGAGTCACAGATGTAGAAAACGTATGGTTATTGGGGGAAAAGGGGGAAGAGATAAATTGGGAGATTGGGATTGACATATACACACTACTATAAATAAAACAGATAACTAATAAGGACCTGCTGTATAGCACAGGGAACTCTACTCAATACTCTGCAATGACCTATATGGGAATAGAATCTAAAAAAGAGCGGATATGTGTGTATGCATAACTGATTCACTTTGCTGTACAGTAGACACTAACACAACACTGAAAATCAACTATACTGCAATAAAAATTAAAAAAAAACAAACTTAGAACCAAGCATAGGAATGATATGAGCGTTCGTTATTAGTTAATTTCATCTTTGAAATGAAAGTTTCTGTCTGTTGCTTTTCTAGTCCTCTTGAGAACTTGGGTGTGCCAGACAATTGAGAGAGGCTCAAAAAACTGAATCTGAATTCGCGTTCAACCTTGATCTATGTCAATTCAGTAGAATAGAAACAATGGAAACAATCGTACGTAATAAGCGGGACAGCAGGAAAATTTCCCTGTGGCTTTTGCTAGATATCAGTAACTAAAGTTGCCTTACTTTGCCTTTCATCACCGCACAGTCTTCCTGCCTATTGTTTTCATGACTTGGTTCTCCACGAAGCCATTTGGTAAACGTTACAGGGGCTCCATCACTCCATTCAAAGTACATTTGAATCTTGATGTCATTTAAGCCAATCCATAACTCATCACTTGGCTCTAAACAGGAAGAAAAACACAGAAGTCATTTACCCAAAGTTTTCTTTCTAAACATCAGAAGGTTATCAGGAAAAGAAGACCCGTTCTTTATCAACAACTCCCTTGATATTATCACTAGCATGAAAGACCATCCTCTTGAGCTTTAAACGGATCTACCTCTGTAGACTGAGATGTCAACTACATTTTATGTTGTCGATTTTTTTTTTTGCGGTACGCAGGCCTCTCACTGTTGTGGCCTCTCCCGTTGTGGAGCACAGACTCCGGACGCGCAGGCTCAGCGGCCATGGCTCACGGGCCCAGCCGCTCCGCGGCATGCGGGATCTTCCCAGACCGGGGCACGAACCCACGTCCGCTGCATCGGCAGGCGGACTCCCAACCACTGCGCCACCAGGGAAGCCCCTATGTTGTCAATTTTAGTTTAAAATGTGTAATGTATTCTTCACATTGTGGATATGACTGTATTCTTTTGTTGTGCTACTGCAAATTCTATCTCCTGGGAGTTGTTAAACAGAAACTGAAGTGGGTCTATCACGATCCTCTATCTTGTGAAGCTGCTTTTTTGTTATAAATAATTTACCATATACCAGCCACACTCATGGTGCTGGAAATATGGCAGCTTCTTTATACATAAATCTATTTGACTACTATTAAGTCTTATTGAATGTTTTAAAATAATAAAAATTAAAAACCACTCCTATTTTACTGACGATGTTATCAAGAACATTCTAGGTGTTTCTGTTAAAGTTTAATCACTGTAATAGGAGTGAAAATGATCCATACAGTGAGAAGATATATAAACTGAAGGGTTGGGCTGTCTTCTGGCATTTAGCACTTATTTATTAGTCTATGTATATGAATGAGTCTGCCACCATTTTCACTATGAAACACCAGAAAAACCCAAATAACAAACAAAAGTTAAAATAAAAACAACCAGGTATAGATATAAAAGAGGATCATTCTGTTTTGAAAATTCTATGAAGAGCATTATTGATTTTATCAGTAGTTTTAATTCTAAGAATTCTAAATATCGTGTAAAAACGGGACCAAATAGAAGGCCTGAGGTCTCGTGACTAAAATCATACACATTTTTCCATATTTTAAAAATTGAAGGAATACACAATTCAATATCTATTTAAGTTTCATATGTTCTTTAAACAGTTAAATAAAATTACTTGCCAAAAGTTTGTAAAGATGATGTTGTAGTAGAAAATGAGAAATATGCCGCATTGTATAGGAATTTCCCTAAATGGTTTAGTCTCTTCCTCCTAAAATTGTCACTCAACTTTGCTTTTGGAGAAGTCCCTGACTGGCCTGGTGCCAGTCCCAGCAGATGTTTCCAGCACCATGAAACATGAATGGCATTGCCAGGATGATCCCTTTTCCTTTCACTTAATCTGGCAGATCATGTTCTTTGGGCGGAAAATATAGGCTCCAAAATGACCTCATGTACCCCTCAAGGTTTTTAGGTTCAAGACCAATGAAAACCTAAACTCCCAAGTCCCACGATTATAATGAAGTATTAAGAGTTTCTGATAAACATTTTTCTCACTAAACTGTTCTCCCCCTGTAGCTTCTGTACGCACAAGCTTGATCCTACAAAAATATATAAGATGTGAGCATAAAGTTGTTAGACGGACTTATCAATCTGTTAGGGAAGCTGTCTTTGTTGATGGAGTCATAACTTATATGTGTAGGTCCCAACTTATCCACTGTATTTCCATGATTAACATGAAAGATATCAACTCAACTAGCTACAAAAAGGTTTTCTAGGCTTCTGACTTAGAAACAAGCATTCTAATTTTATAACTTTCCTTTACCTTTATCAATATGATTTGTATTGTTTTAAATAAATAAATCTTTATCAATAATAAAAAAGAGAAGGTTTCCATAGTGAAAGTTTACTAATTCTCCAGCTGAGTCTAAAAGCAACCTTCGTCATCCAAACTCCTAAAATAACTATAGCAATAAATATATAAGGTTCTCCTATTGCTAGACCCATATTATATAAAGTAGAGCAAAATTTGCACGTTAGCCCTACAGCCTCTTAACTAATGTGTTTTCCACCGATTCACTCGCAAACCTTATTCCCTACTGTAAGTATCATGCCATCTCTGTCACGATATTATTCAGATACACTGGTTTTGATTACATTAGTATCGTGTAGTCCAGATGCTCCAGGACAGGTAAATGTAGAATAATCAAGAAATTATTTATGGGCTCTAGCAGAATATCATCATCACCCTACCGAAGTCAGTGAGGCGAGCAAAGGAGAAAGGACTCCGTTCAGCACTGGCGCTGACAGCAGCAGTGTTGGGGATGTTCTACATCTTTTTCTGAGACTACTTTATTCTTCTCATCTATTTGTTCATTGTTTTTCTCTTCTCCCCTACCCCCGCTCCTATCCATTTTCAGGCAGTAAGTGTCAGGAAGCAGTCCCCACCATCGCCACCATCCATTCCTCTTGTTTTGCTCTCTGGAAACGAAAAGGTCCAGCTATTCTGCAGTAGCGTAAGTGGAAGCAGAAAACGATCATCGTTGAATCAGCAAGTACGGCTGAGTGCCCGTCCTCATTACTTCCTTCCTCAGCCTCCTCCTCTTCAGGATAAGCATATTCCCAACTCGCTTTACTCACTTTTTAAATGTTTTTGATAGGGCCAATCTTTTAAAACTTTACAATATTGAGTTACTACATTTTCTCTTCGTCTCTTAGAGTCCTAAAATGGAGATGCAAATGTCTTTAAAAGGTTTAGGCCACCATCTAACCACTCCAATCAAATAAATTCTTTCTTTCCCTGCTCATCATTCTAGTAGCCTTAGCTAGATTAATAAAGAAAATAAAATTCAGAGGATGAGATGGTTCATTTAGAGACCTTTCCTGTGAGACAAAACATGGGCCTTAAAAGAGAAAATACATCCGTACACACAACTAATTCCAACTAGTGAAATATTGTTCACAAATTTAAGGTAGACTGCTCTGAATCCAGATTATATATAGAAACACAGTATTTTTTTTTGAAACACAGTATTTTTAAATCTATGCATAAGTTGATTCCATATTAAAAAAACTCAAATGTTCTCTTAGTGGTAAAAATTCTTTAAATTACTATATAATTTTAATATTTTAGGCATGATTGATATTTGTTACTAAATTGTTCATTGAATTGTTAACTTGAATTTATTAGATTTAACATTTATGATTAAATTTTCCAAAGATGGGTGGTAAGTCAGGAAGATGAGAATCAAGTGTATTACAGATGAAGTTCTTACCATAGCCCAGCTGGGAGATAATGAAGTCAAATTCCTCGATGCTGTGTATACTTGCTAGGTCACCACCTTCCTTCCTACATGCAATCAAGGCATCTCTTTGGATTTTCTTCTCTTCTCTGTAAATCTTGTAACAGTGACCTGCATACGGCCACCACTGACTTGGACAGTTGGTAGGCACATCACTTTCTAGAAAAAAAAAAAAAAAGAGTTTGGAAAACATTTAAAAGGAGTTTTTTTTTTATTGTTTTAAAAATTTTTTAATTTAACAATATTTTCTATCATTCTCTATAGGAAACAGTTCATAGTCATAGGCAAATATAGCTAATATTTATTTTTCCATTTTTTGGCACAGGTATTCACAAAAGATAGACGACATTGTGTTTGCTTTTAGACTAAAGATGATATGGAAGTCATCTTTCATTTTAAAATAAAGCCAAATGAGAAATCTGTTCTTATTTTCAACTGTACCTACAACAAGGCCACAGTAAGATACAATAGATTGTCTCATTTCGTCTGCATTTTATCATCGGCAGACCTGTCCTAAGCATGTTCTATAAATACTGGAAGCACAAGAGTTTTGTCATATAACGTATTCATTCCTCAAAAGATTTCAAGTTACCTCTATTCTACGGACATTAGGAAGCCATCCATTCCTCAGAGGATGGGCACGACTCACAAGGCAGGCAGGAGAAAGACGTGCTGACACAGGGCCTAGAATGGGTGGGGGGCGGGGGGGCACCAAGGAGCTTCTGAAACCATGGCAGTGTGAGCCGGCCACCTGTGCCTTTGAACTAACCCACTGCTGTGCACTTGCTCCCAAAAGATGACACATAACTGCAGAAATCACAGGGACTTCGATTCCAAAGTCTTTCAGGCAAAATCTGAATCTGCCACAAGCTGTGTGATGTTGGGTCAGTCACATCACATGAACCAAACTATCCATGTATGTAAAATATTGTAAATAATATGAATACTAGTACTAATATTAAATTACCCATCCTCACCGTGTTCTGCACTTGAGATAATATGACTATGAATTACAAATACGACAACAATGTTTAATCAAACCAGTAACAGTGACCAAGGTCCTAATTATTGCTACTAGTAGTCAGGGTCAAATTTCATGACCTTGATTTTACATTACAAACATGACAGTAATGAGCTAGGGAAAGTGACAGTAACAATGTTCGAAGGCAAGAGACTTGCTTCATTCATCCTCATATAGGCCCTGAAATGGCACAGGGCCTGGCACAGAATAAGTGTCATGAATTGTTGGTCAAGAAAAAGAATTGAAGTTACATTTACTATACAACAGCTTATTATGACCATTTTATGGATACTGTTTCAAACAGCAATTGAGCAATATATCTTGCGTAAAGAGGGACTATATTGCCAAATGAATGTCAATTTCTGTATTTAAGTTTGATACTAAATGTTCTCAAATGTGCTGCCTTAGTGAAGGTTCAGTGCAGGGCACCTCTGTTATCCGTTTCATGTATCAGTTCCATAGTCTCTCAAAGTCTGGGAATGTCTGCATCACCTTTGTATAAGCTCAAGATTCTGTGCACAGTCATTCAAGTAAACAGGCAGTCCTGAGATCCAAACACTGTATTATTATAACAGAAAAGTGCATATTTTTAGAAAATCTATTCCTTCTATACAGTTCCAGTGGTGACCAAAAAAAAAAAAAAAAAAAAAAAGTTAGTATCACTCTGGAGCCCTCTTGTGGGATATTTTAATTTTGCTGCTCAAGAAGTTGAAAATGATGCCAGCACATGCTGAGGGCTTCAAAAACTAAACAGGTGCACTTAAAAAATATTTCAAAACATGGAAACGACCAATGTAGAGGCGTCCCCTGGGGCAGCCACAAAAAATGGCTTATTCCCGTACAGCAACACTGTCTGACTGAAATATAACATAATCCACAAATGGGAGCCACGTATGGAATTATAAATGGGAGCCACGTATGGAATTATACATTTGCCAGTTAAATACAAGTCTCAAGAGAGACAGGTAACTTTCATTATAATAATACATCATACTTAACCCAATAGATCCAAAATATTATCATATCAATATGTAATCAATTAAAAAATAATGAGATCGTTCACTTTTGTTTTTCATGCTATGTCTTGTGAGTCCAGCGTGTATTTTACACTCACAGCAAATCTCTGTTGGAACTAGCCGCATTTCCTGTGCTCAGTGGTCACGCGGTTAGTGGCTACTGAACTGGACAGCGCAGCTCTATCAACCTAGGGATCATGGACGAACAGGGTGGCACTGCAAAGACAAACAGGGGACGAGGTGGAACCCTTGCCCAAAAAAGTCACCAATAATGTATGCTTCATAATCCTAACTCTGATATGCTTTTCCAAGCTCTGGTTTATTCGAGTTTATACATAAGGCAGAATGATTAATCCAGGAAGTATAGAGAAATTCAAAAACCAATGGGAAGTGAAAGTTAGCAAGTGAAGCAAGTAAGGCATGTAACCGAGCAGGACCCTAGGGGGCCTTCCTGGGACAGACCCCTCCCCCACATCCTCTGCTGGAGCTCCGCTCTGAAGTACCCGGATAACAGTACCTGATGCACGCTTCCTGAGTTGTTTCACAGATGCTAAAACCACCACCAAATGGAAGAAATTAACTACTTGATGATCAGGAGCGTGTTGGCACCTAAGGACTGATAACATCAACCCCTGGGACACTGCCATGTTCCCTCACCATCAACCAATCACAGAATTTTGCACAAGCTGATCACATACCCTGCAACCCACCTCCCTCGCCTGGACTTTACAAATGCTTTCCTGAAACCCATAGGGGAGTTCAGTGTTTTGAGTACTAGCTGCCCTGGACTCCTTGCTTGGCACCTGCAATAAACCCTGCAATTTCCTTCACCACAACCCGGTGTCAGTAGATCTGGCTTTACTGCACGCAGACCAGCAGACCCAAGTTTGGTTCCGGTAACAGGCATAGCAGAGAAATAAGAATAATGGACTGAGTGCTTGACAATATGAACAAACATTCACAGGAAGAACAAGTGTTAGTATTTCCACTTCATAGATAGGAAACTAAAACTGGGGGGTTAAGGAACAAGGCCAAGTTACAGAATTCTACCTCCTCACCTCAGACATGATAAAACCACCATTCTCCTCACCCCCTAAGTGGTAATTCCAAACCTTCTGAAGGGGAATTATATGAGCTCTTCCAAGAGGGAAGGATTATATCAGTACCACTTCTCGTATGGGAGGAATAGAGGAGATGAAATACAAAAATGACTGAGGTCTCCCTGAGGCGTGCCCACAGCCATAAGGGTGACCCTGTAAAGTCTAATCAAACCCAATAATGGGACCCTCATCTATATCCATTGGAGAGCTCCACCATATTTGTATCCATTAAAATGGCAAACACACCCACTCTTTGATCTGGCAATTCCACTTCTAGGAATAATCACACACATCAAATGACAGATGTATAAAGTTACTCACTGCGGGATTGTTTGTAATAATGAAAACTTGGAAGTAAACTAAAGTTCCATTAACAGGGGACTGGTTAAAAAAAAATATGGTCTCTCCCTGCAATGGCTAACGTACAGCCATAAAAATGAACACAGAAGCTACCTATGTACTGTATGGAATGATGCCCCAAATTGTTATTAAGTGAAAAAAGTAGAGCAAAATGTATCATATGCTGTCATTTGTATAAAACAGACAAAAAGAATTACAAACATATTTATTCATATATTCATAGAATAACTAGGTAAGGCTATACACCCAGACACAGTTATTCAGAGAGGAACTGCAAATCTGAAGTAAGAATTGGAAGAAATTATTATTCTTTATCATGTTGTACCATAGACTTTCTAGCCATGTCAATCATATTTTAAAATAAATGAAATTGCTTTTAAAAGTCAAGGAGCAGAAAAAGTGAAGAATGCCACGCTGTCAGATTTCCCAAGAAGAATATATATATATACACACACATAAATGACCATGAAGTATTAAGTGTCTCTCCAAAAACAGGTGATGGTGAAAAAAATGTATCAATAGTTAGTTTGCTTTTTGTCAATTTGAAGAAAAAAATGCATTCTGGGCTTAGTAGCTTAATTCTTCTATACAATTATAAAAGAGAGCATAATTGCATTTTTTTCCCGCTGGTCTAGCCTATATATAAAATTCAGTGACTACTTCTGGGATGTTTTATTCCATTTTGGTGAAGACTTCAGTGTACATGTTAAACTAAATAACACTGGCGCCCAGATACGCCATTAAATAGTGAGGACGTAATAAAAACATTCCTTTCAGATACTGATTTCCTAGCTTGGATTCCAGTTTTGTCACATGTGCGAGTTTTTTATATCCTCTGAATATCTTTTTCCTCATGTAAAATGTGTGAATAATAATACCTACCTCACAGGGCAGCTGTGAAGATAAAATTTTTATTAATGCTGTGTCAAAGGCTTTGCTCATGCCCAAACACTCCAGCACACTCAGGAAAGGTTAGCAACCACCAAAAAGATATTCTGTAGGAATATCATTAAGTTGATACCATAAATGATCAACAAAACCTGTCATTGCCTACAGTTAGGACTAGACTGTAATTTGATCTTTAAATTATAATATTTTATACACTTCAGATCAAATAGATCACTTACCTGAGGGGATAACAAAAGAATTCAAAGTTGTGTTGCCCTTCTTACAAATATAGCCTAGCTTCTGAACACATTGCAGATTTTCCCATTTAGCACTTTTCCCGGGATTTAGTGACACACAGCTTTTTCCTGGTTCCGCTGATGGACTTCCTTTGGGGAAAAGAAAAAATAAAAGTGGGACTATTATAGGAATTACAAGTAAATAGACCCCCCCCAGAGCCTCGTGCGTTTATCCTTGGCATTTAATGGATCCCCACCCTTTCTGCTACACATTCACGAATAAATATTTAGTGCCTGCAGAGCAAAAGACATGTTGGGTGTCTATTCGTTTTCTCAATGTTGGATCATTCCAATACCTGAAATGTTGATTATATAAGTTTACTTCTTTGAAATAAATTTTTCCCCACAATATCAAACAATAAAGCTAAACCTTAAACCCTGAACAATCTTCACACTGGGTTATTTTACGTATGATAGGGGGGTAAATAACAAAAGAACACACGATGTTCCAAATCAGCCACATTCAACATTGTCGATACCTCCCCAGAAGCCTAAGTCAAGCTAACTGTGGACCAGCCAGAGAATTTCTGGACATGGGAAAACCTTCTCCAGTTAGAAAGAAGAGGCAGGAAAGAAGGCAATGCGAGGAGAAAGAGAAGGAAAGAGATGCTAGAAACAGCAATGTGCCGTAGTAAATGCTGATAAAGTACTCCCAGAGCTCAGACTCTCTCTCAAGATTTTCAACTCAGCCTATTGAAGAATACTTTTAGCAGCTAACCTCTCATCTCACTGCTTACTGGAAACGGATTAAAGAACCAGGTCAGGTCAACGTTCTTAATGCAATCGATACATGCATAGATGCCCACATTTCTCATGCTTTTCCACCACTTTAATAAATGATTTTGAAACCAGTGCTCTAAAACCTTCCTCCATCTCACAAGAGAAGACAGGGTGATGAGTCACATTTTGTCAATGATTCTTCTTTGTGACCTCTGACATGTTTAAACCTGGACCTGGACCACATTTTCCCTTCCCGAAAGATGGGAATCACATCACCTGCTCCATAAAGGCTTTGTCAAAAACTTTTGGAAGTTGCTTGAACAGCACACAAAGAAAAAATTGTTAGTGATAAGGATAAAGATGTTTTTTAAATGTGTTGATAGTATGACCAAAATTCCCGTATAACTGAACTAACAGATAAGGTACCAGCACTAGAAAGAAACTTTCGGAAGCAATAATGCATTTTACAGCTAACGGTTATTATCTAATATATGAGCTGGTAAATCATAGTAAGACAGTTATTTATCAATAGAACACAAGACCTACTTTAATAAATCAACTCTTTGTCTTTAAACGGTTACTATAGTTATATATTTGAGTTCACACTTCTATACCTTTTGTGTAAACTATTCTCACTTCAAATGTAGATGTATTTTAATAGATGCTTTACTTGTTAAGTACTCAGTTGAAGGCTGATTGAACAACTTATACAATAACAACTTCTAATGTTCCACAAGGTTTCTAATTTTCATTTGAAGAAACTCTCATATTATTTCAGAAGGTGGTTTAATTTTGCGCCTACTCCTCAGGAATTGGTTTAATAAGGAAGGATATTTCTTTTCCTTTCTCATTAATATTCCAATTTTATTCCTCACTTTCACAGAATCTAGACCCCTCAATTTTCTCACTGAACTCTCAGAATGCAAGTGGTTAAATATTACAATAATCATCACTTAAAACTGAGTAATAAATAAAATGATCTGCCTACAATAATTAAGCAGCAAAGAATAAACTCTAATCCCCCAACAAGTGATTATTATTGTCTAATGATCTGACTAAGCCAACTGGCATTCTCCAATTTAGTGTGACTGAGTCAGTAAGTAGACATATCCAATTCTCACTCATAAATAGCACCTCTTATATTCCCTTGCAGCAGTGTTTACTTACCATATTCCAGAGGAAAGCAGAGCTGACAGCCCTGTAAACATCATGCACTGAAGGAGTCCATTGAAAGTCAAATTTCATAGTAAAATCTAATCAGTTTAAACCGACGTATATGCTCTAAAAATTCCCTCTCATGTTTTAGCATATTCCGAATATTATCTATTTATTTCAAAGTTTTTAATACCATAAGTCGGTAACATGGAAAATGTGGAGAGTTTAATTTTCTAAGCCAAATGCAAAAACCGTTTGATGGCTTTAAAAAAAGAAGTCTGATCATATGAAGAAAAACCACACCAGTATTTTCCATAGCAGAACTGGTAAATGAAAATGTGACCCGTCCTTTCCCACACCTACGGGAGACATCACTAATCCTTACTTGCACACTTTCCTAATAAATCAAGATTAGTACAGGATGGGGCCTGGGTTGGGAGTGGAGAATCATACTCAGAAGAGTGCCTTAAGCAGCCACTAACAATGGTTGGTACTGGTGAATAAGATGAAGACGTTTTGTCATCATTGGTCCTTTTGTTTTCTCAGAATAATTTCTGTATATGTAAAACATCTTTATCATCTAGTCTCCTTTTATGTTCTGTTACCTCTATGTTACAACAATATAGAAATAATTAGCTCAGAGTATTTTCTGTCCTCCAAAAAATGGGAAAGCCGTTGAAGGCTTGATCATCCCCTGTGTTTTTCTACAATTAAACTACAAACTGTCAACAAAACTGCTCATGAATGATTATGCTAGTATGGAATATTACAATCTGTGGCTGGTACTATTTTTAATCCAACTCTAGTCGATTAAAAATAGGAGAAAATGGCTTCAACACAGACCTTCAGATCATTATAACGATGACAGAAATACTGCAAATATCTCATGGCTCAAGATAATGAGAAATTCTCCAGCCTGAAACAATTTAAATTTCTTAAATTCATAGTGTGTGTGAAGATATAAATAAATATGTACAAAATCTTTGAATATACTATGTAGCATTATATATTATATATATATATCATAAATATAAAATCAAATTTTTGAATATAATGCCTAGCAAATCAAGGATGCTCTGCGAATATATACTTTAACAGAGTCCTCTATTGACCTGTGTGATTATCCTTCCAGACAAGACAGGTCCTTATCCCAGAAAGCTGGAATAACCTTATGGTGTTAGAGTATTCAAATCTAGTTGGCAGGTTTCAGAGCAAGGTGAGAAATAAACTGTACCTGATGAAATCTCCCAGTTCTTCTCTTTGAGATCTACATGTGAGCTGATGAAGGTCTCCAGGGTACCTAGCTAAATTAAAGGCAATTGAATTCAACCAGCTTAACGCCACCAAGTTAATCAGATGAGCTTAACCCTACCTGGTAACCAGTTCAAGTATCGGAACGGACTGCCCCCACTCCACTGCCATCCACTGTTGAAACTCAGACTGTTCAGTCCAATCCAGAGTCCGGAAGTCAAGGAACTGGTTAACCCTTTATGACAAAAGCAAAACAAAAACAAAACTGACATTCGGAAAAGATGGTGAAATCAAACTCAGAATTAGGTACTTGAACCAAAATGTACTAGAGAGAAGTAACGAAGATCATGCCGAGCATGTCTCCTTTGATCCTCTCATCAGCGGGAAGCAAGTACAACCATTACCTCCATGGGCATGTAAAGAAACAGAGGTGAGAACACAGATAAGCCAGCAACGGTCTCGCTAAGGGTCTAACCCAGATGTGACCTGGCTTCAGCCCCCGGCATCTTGATGACTTCTATAGGATCGTGTGAATGTGCTTCTAATTTGGAGAAGACTTTCTTTGACTATCGTCAAACAAAAACATGTTTACTTCATTTTAGAGTAAAACTAAGGTTTCTTTTGTACCAAGGTCACCGTTTTCTATCGTGAAAAAGTTTACCACACACTTCAATCTATTTCACTCTCATAAGTTATTACCCGACCTCATATTTTAGAACTTACGCTCAGAATTTTACTCGATGACATTTTAAAACATCCATTTTTTTCCTCATTAAGATGATGATTAAAAACTAAACACTAAGCGCTTGTGCTACTATGAATAACACTTAGGCAGCTCATAAATCATAATTACAATGTTTCAAAGTCTGTGCTAGGCCTGAGATGCAATAAAAAACAAAACAGAAGCAACATGGACCTCAGTCCGCCCAGGTTGAACAACTCTAATGTGTTATTACCTGTAACTTTTTAAAAACCATGGATTTGCTGTTCTCTCTATATTCTTTTTAGTTGATTTAAAAGAATTAATGGAAAGGAAAACTATCCTTTGTCTTAAATAAAATACCAACCTGAAGTGTCTATATACATAAAGGGCAATCATAAACGGACCACTTTATATTTACTGTTCTCTAGAGGATATATTCCCCAGTTACATTTTTCAATGGTGAGAATAACCACTTACTATATTCAGGGCACTGTTTTCGCTTGTTTTCAATCCTCACAAACTCTTATTAGGTACTGCCATCTCCATTGTACAGGTTAGGAATTTGACACCCAAAGAGTTTAGATGTCATGTGCAGAGTTGAAATTTAAACCTAGGTTCTTTTTGGGATTTAATTCCCTGACCAGGGACCAAATCCACGCCCCTGCATTGGAAGCACGGACTCTTAACCACTGGACCGCCAGTGAAGTCCCTAAACCTGGGTTCTTATGACATCAAATCCCAGACCCTTTAGTTCTGATGCAACCAACTAAGCTATCCAAATTCACCGACATTTTCCCCAAATTTTCATTAGCTTATATATACACACATTCATGTCACAAAATCAGATGAAAGGGGATTACAGTGACTCGATGCCCCAGAATCATATCTCACATTTTTTGCTCCCCAATCCCATAAAAGCACAGATCACGTGCTTGGAGAAACGTGACCGGAATGCTGTCAGCTTATCCAGCATCTGGCAGAAAGGCACTGACAAAGGGAGCAGCCGCTTGAGGATACTGACTGGGTTGATACTGATTAGGTAGGTTAATGCTTAATGAACTGAACTGAATCCAATACTGGAGTTATTTACTGAAAAGTAAACCCTATTGTGTAATTTCTTTAAAGTAATAAAAATGGGATGAAATTAACTACTAGCACGTAAAAAGTCAGTGAAAATTAATTCAGATTCACTTATCTTTATCAAGTGTTGTAGGAAAAAAAAGTCTGAGTTAGTACAGCTCTTGCCCTTAGGTACTTTATACGCTTTGAGAGGTATCTCGTCCAGGGCCTTCATTTTACAGATGAAGAAACTGAGGACAGAGAGGTTAAGAAACTTGTGGAGAGTGAAACAGAGGATGAGTAAATTAGGACTTGCACCCAGGGTTCACTTTGGTGTTTCCAGTGAATTCAACCCTTGCTTAAATTAAATTTGCCTGTGAGTTACTATTATTGATATAATCATACATTTTCCAGATAAGTTTAGATGTTAGAGCACCTTTAAATAAAGAACCATGAACTAAAAAGATATTTCTGATAAATGTCATCCCTCCCCAGACAACAGTTCATGGCAGAACTCACTCTGGTTTACCTGTGAAGACACAGCATTTGGTTCTCCAAAGTTGGAATTTTACCAAAAAATAAAATACTTATTACAAGCTATGTCAAGGAAATGACATCATCAAAAGGGAAAATCTTAATATTTCTCTAGTCTTAAATCTCTGCAATGAGCATCATCGACTATGACTGTATTCATTACAAAGAAAATACTGATAATGAAGTGATAGAAATTCATTCATAGTAAATCAATTTTATAGTTATTCATCTCATTGATGGTTTCCCTTTAGTTCATTAATTATTTTACATAGTTATTAAAACTCTTTTGAGTACTAAACTATTACTTATGTCTCTTTAGGGTAAATTAAAGAAACCAACAAAAACGGCCATCTCACCTCATTCATGTAAATAGATAACTTATAAGGTGTCAGGAGGAGATGCCTGTCTACTAGTCTGTACCTTAGAAATGTCATTCTAGGATCAGTGTCATGTTGATACTATATTTTATGTTAATAATTATTTTATTAAATACCACTGAACATTGATTTTTTCATAAATTATTTTTCTTATTGACATATAGTTGACATACAATATTACATTAGTTTCAGGTATACTACATAGCGATCTGACATTGCATACATTACGAAATGGTCACCGCAATAAGTCTAGTAACCATCTGTGCCCATACAAAGTTATTACAATATAATTGACCATATTCCTTATGCTGTGTATTACATCCCCATGACGTTGTTATATAACTGGAAGGTTGTACCTCTTAATCCTCTAACTATTTCACCTACTCCCCACCTGCCCTCCCTTATGGCAGCCACCCATTTGTTCTCTGTATCTATGCATCTGTTTTCATTTTGTTTTGTTTTCTAGATTCCATACATAAGTGAGATCAAGAGGTATTCATCTGTCTCTGACTTACTTCACTTAGCATAATACCTTCTAGATTCACCCATGTTGTCACAAATGGCAAAATTTCATTTTTTATGGTTGGGTAATATCCCATTGTATGTATGTATATATACCACATCTTCCTTATCCATTTGTCTATCAATGGACACTTAACATTGTATCCACATCTTGGCTATTGTAAATAACACTGCAGTGAACACTGGAATGCATATGTCTTTTTGAATTCGTGTTTTTGGTTTTTTTCCAGGTAAATAATCAGAAGTAAAATCGCTGGACCCCATGGTAGTTCTATTTTTAGTTTTTTGAGGCCCCTCCATACGGTTCCCCACAGTGGCTGCACCAGTTCACATCCCCACTGACAGCACATGAGGGTTCCCTTTTCTCCACATCTTTGCCGACACTTGCCTTTCGTTGTCTTTTTGATAATAGCCACTCTAACTGGTGTGAAGTGGTATCTCACGATGGCTGTGATTTGCATTTCCCTGATGATTAACGATGTTGAGCATCTTTTCATGTGTATGTTTTCTTTGAGAAAATGTCTCTTCAAGTTGTTTTGGTTTTTCTCGGGTTTTGGGGGTCTATTTTTGATGTTGGGTTGTATGAGTTCCTTGTATATGTTGGATATAGCTATTCCCCAAAATATTCTGGTATGTTTTAAAACTTATAATAAAATACGCATATCTAAATTTTCAAAACTATAAATTTTTGAACAGAACTGTAGGAATAAATAAATTAGATTTTGCCTGAGATTGCTTAATTAAATTACTATGTTTGGCATGATGAGAAAAGATGATCACTCTTTAAGGAAATTATCCTTTGAGACTCTCCTTATCTACTCTAGGTACTCCTAGGCTTGTTTTGAAGAATTAAATTAAGTAATACTTCTTAAAACAGGGCCTAGTACACAGTATATGCCCAATAAATGTAAGCTATTGCTATTATTAATATTATTATTATTGTTATTACTCCATGTTGAATTCGGGTTGGCAAAAAGTGTGATTTACAAACAAATTTCAAGCTTTGTGTTAAATATATCACTTAAAGCTGATGAGTGTCATCCACAACTTTTTCTCTAAAGTGTTTTTAATTTTATAAAGAAGATGACCAAATTTTCATTTCTTTTTTTTTTTTTTTTTTTTTTTTTGCGGTACGCGGGCCTCTCACTGTTGCGGCCTCTCCCGTTGCGGAGCACAGGCTCCGGACGTGCAGGCTCAACGGCCATGGCTCACGGGCCCAGCCGCTCCGTGGCATGTGGGATCCTCCCGGACCGGGGCACGAACCCGGGTCCCCGGCATCGGCAGGTGGACTCTCAACCACTGCGCCACCAGGGAAGCCCCCAGATTTTTTTTAGTATTATTACACAAAGCATCAATTCCACATGCTAAACTTTTTAAGGTTTAATTTTCCTGTATGTATCGTCTGAAACAGTTTATACCTACTTTTGAACTTAGCTGTAATAGAAGACGTATTACTGTCCAATAGTACGCTGTATTGTTCTTTTCTATACTGTGGTCCAACTTGTTCTCCACCCAGCACCATACGGAAACTGGCAAAAACAATCGAAGTAACTAGCCAATTTCACTTCCTATATCTTATTTCAGTTCTATAAATCCGAATCCTATGCAGACATAGTTATAAATCTGATTCAGGAACTGAGGATTCAATAGGGTGTCCCAACATTTTTGAGGGTAGAAGAGATGATGAAATGACCCTGGGTGATATAAGAATTGGCCGCTGGGCAGAAGCCGTTAACCCAGCAGATAATGTGAAATCAGATTGCCAGTTTAGAATAAATTTACTGGAGCAAGGAGCCGCTGACATCTAAATTAAAGGTTCCCTTTAGTGCTTTGGGGGGCCACCAGATCCTTGCTTATTTTTAAGTGAGACCCTGTCAGAGCGTAATGGAAAGACAGTGCTGAATTCCAATTCAGTTATTTTCTGAACGGGCGGCATTACGCAAAATTCCTACCTTCTCCCTCCTAATCTGTTATCTATAAAGTGGGGACAATATTACTCATTTACAAGGTTGGTGTCGGCTTTAGAAATAAAGCTCAGTGTCTGACACACAACAGCTGTTTAATAAATAACAGCTAATTTGATCTCAGAGTCATAAGAGGCTTATACCTTTTAGAAAAATGAAATTTACTACTCAAAATTCTCACATAAAAGAAATCATATTTTAAAAGCGTAACTATGTGTGGTTTTTAAAAAATGTTAGCGCACTATTTTCCAGAATGGAGTAGAGGTCAATCCCTCACTCACCCCAGGATTTTCTAGTCTTCCCCAATATATGCCGATAAACCCCAAATGTCATGAATATCTTCCCTCTAGAAAACAAAAGTCTGGTTTATTTTTTAAATTCCCCATCAGACTTTTTTTGTCCCCTAATGCATGGCATTTTTGACTTAAAGAAAAGCAGGAAATATTACAAATCTCATTCGAGAAGTCATTCCTACCCGGATTTCAGTTAAAATTTGCTGACTGAAATTCCGGAGGCTTGGAAGATTCAAATAAGTATCTGAGGTGAACTCAGCCTCCCAATCTCTTAGGGCTTGTTTGCGCTCCTGGGGACACAGTAATAGTCCTTGCTGATTAGAGAAGCATTTCCTGCAGCCAGAAGGCTGACAGCGGGGCCAGGAATGAGGAAGTGAGTGGCCCAGAGATGCTGTCCTGCTCATAGAGCCTCTTTCCCCTAGCAACTGGGGAAGAGTTCAAAAGTAACCTGTGCTCTGTCCCTTGGCTTCCAAAAAGCCAGAACACAAGCAAAACTCAGAAGAGTCAAGATAACACAACCCGCAAACGGATTCCTTAAAAAAAAAAAAAAGCCAAGTGAAACCATTTCAACTCTGAGGTTTCTCTAACCCGTGCAAGCCAGCACAAATCACACCAGGATTGTCTCAACTCATTCTCTCTCTTCCTTAATCACCTACATAAATTTTGTCTTATCTCTGTCTCTGTTTTCCTCTTTTTCTCCTTATTTTTACACATGGTTGCAAATATTGGTCCCTCTTTGCTTTGCCCCAATACTTTGCCCCAATACTGCATACAAAGACCCCAAGGACCAACACAAAACAGAATCACTGAGCAGACAGAGGCGTAATCCCATCTCTGAGCTCACGAATGCCCATAGTGAGGTCGCATTGCTTTTCTATTGTCAATCTCTTTAATGATGGCCGAAAGAAAATGGTGGCTTGCAGCCTATACTGAAAGCAGAAAATTTTTAAATGTTATACTTGGTACAAGAAACATTTCATTACAGTGGAGCTAGTACTCATGATTTAGTCCTCGGACATGGACTAGAAAAGTCTTTCTTACCCAATAATGCTTTATGTATTTCACAAGGTGGTGCTAAAAAAATTCATGTTACATTTTTTCCTGCCCAAAATAGAATGCAATCAACATCTTCAAATTCAATTAAAAAATAATAACTTATAGGAGAAGTGTGTTCCAATTGATGGAGAGGATCACCCGCAAAGAGCTGGAGAAAGGGAATCCTAGGTGATGAGACAAGGCTGGGGACAGCTCTGTCCCTTGTAACAGTTCACACACACTCTCCCACTGCAGCACAGCAGCCTCAGGTAATCGCCCCCAAGGTCCCCCAGCTTCACAGAGCCGGGGCCCAGGCGGTCAGGCTCCTGAGTCTATGCTCCTTACTCCTGAGCTCTGCTGCCTGCTATCCAGGCAGAGGCAATCTGTAGGCTTTGCTGATACAGCAGGTACTGTACCCAGTGCTTTGCCAAGTGGGGTCCCCATCCACTTGCCCTAGAATCACCTGGAAATTTGATAACATGCAGATTCCAGGACCGCACATCATACCTACTGATCTACAGTCTCTGGGGTTTGCACCCAGGCAGCTTCACTTTAACAAAGTTCCCTGGTGACTGATAAGCAACTTCACACTTAAGAACTACTGTCTTCTCACCATAAACTGACCACTGGTCCAAACGTGAGGCTGAAGTTCTAAATAATGTTTTTTCTTGTGCTGCATCCTCACTTGTCAGTCAGCAAACATCCCTTGAGACTGTCTTCCCGGAAGGTTCCGTGTGAATCTCTTTAGGGTTCGGGAGGACATACATATTCACAAGACATTCCTCACGTTCAGCCATCTGCCTCTCAAATCCATTCTCTACACAGCCTTCAATTTGCTTATAATTTGTATTTATTTGCTTGTTTTCTTGTCTATGTGTTTTCCCCATTGGACTTTAAGCTCCACGTGGACAGGACACGGCAGGCTTTGGTCACTGCTGTGTCCCCAGGAGCTAGCATAATGCCTCACACAGAGAAATCACCCATCTTGTAGAATGAATGAATGAATAAAATCGAATGTATTTATAGTCCTGTAGGGGAAGTGGGACATATGTAAGTAACCACTGTAAAAGTGGTAAACAAATAAGAGAAAGGCAGATGGAAATAGAGAAGACTGCATTTCCACTGTATAAAATGTGGGGAATTCCAGGTACAAGAAATGCCATGGGGACAGATGTGGAGGTGAGAAAGTATGAGACATAGACGAGGAACCCAAAAGTTTTCTCTTGTCAAGACTGCGAAATGCACAAGGGGAACAGCAGTCAGTGGACAGGTGACAGCCCCTGAATGTCAGGCAAAGGTGTGTTGTTAATTATTTGATAGGAAATGAGAAGCCACTAAGAGTTTTCGAACATGGTGGTCACTGGATCCGAGATACTTTCAGCTAGTAAGCAGGGTCAGGGTGAACGGGAGGGAGGGGATTAGAGCAGGGAGTCAAGGATGCTCTATCTCCCACACTCGTTTCTGGTCCTGACCTCTCCGCTCCTCAAGTGTGGATTGCAGAAGCTAAAACAGACCCTCTCATCTCAAGCAAACATTGGCCCTTTTCATCTTCACAACCTCATAAGAACAAATGCTAAAAGAACAAACATTGTAGAAAGAGTATCCATAAGACCTGAGAACCATTAGAGTCTGGGAATTTGAAAGACAGGAGGCAAAAGGACGGCTCTTCACTTGTCCCTGTTTGTGGTGGCAGCTCTTCAGTTTATCATGTTAAATTCTCCCACGCTAATGGAAAACCAATGGCTTCAAGCTAGACCTAGAATATTTGACCAGTATGGCACCCGTGTCTTGTGTCCAAGAACGGCATCGCTAACTGATTGTAGCATCTTCTACTCTGAGCCCAAATAAATCCTCCAAATCGTTCTCAGCACAAGTTCTAGACACTGACACAACGGACAGAAGAAAGTTGGCTCATGAGTTGAAACCTATTCGCCATCCCAGGTGTCTTTTTCAGGGTGCACATTTTCAAACCCTCTGCACCATCTGCTTAGGACTGACTCTATCATGATGTCTAGAATTATTCGTGTTGCATGCTTTTAAGTTAAACTATACGGAAATAAAATAATCATGATTTCACAACTTTGTTTTCTTTTCACATCTTTACCTGTCAGGTATGTCTGCTCATGTATCTCTGTGATGCTCAAGAGTTCGGCATTCTGTTGCTGGCAGCTCTTCCTCGCCTGGTGCCAAGTTAAAGCCGATTTGGAATTTATCTGGTAGGAAATGCTGGTCAACGGATCTTTATTCCATAAGCTTTCACTGCCCTCGACTGTAAAAGAAGTCAAAAGGAATTGACTACATTATGCATGGAAAGAATTTTCAGTGAACAATATCTTTCAAACAATCTTGGTAGCATTATTGCCTAAAGCATTATCTTTTCCTTTTTTTCTTTCTTTTAATCAGTTTTAAAGTGACTATGAGATTTTCTTTACTCCTGAAATGAAGAGGGGGAGTTTTCAAAGATCGACCGCATTCCATCTCCTTCATGTGCCTCCAGAAAGACAGGGACTCACCATCTCTATTTTTCCATTAGGACATTTGAGATCAGATGAGTTGGGAAGTGAGACAAATACACAGACTAAGAATAGAGATGCCAGCCCAACTTCCTTAATCTAGAAAAACAATAATAAAGGGAGAAGAGAAAATAAATATGTCTTCTCTCAGCAATGGATATTTCACCTGTACATTCTAGTTTGGTCTTTTTAGACCAAAGACACAGGCATTAGAGGGGAAGGTCATAGATTCCACAGACAGACTGACCAGGACCTGCCTCCAGACTCTGTCACTCACTGGTGAGTCGACCTTAGTAAATTGTTAACCACCTCTGGAGTCTCATGTTCTTATCTCTAGCACGTATTAAACACACACGTATTAAACATGGCAATAGCTGATTGTTAGCTTTTCTTCGCTCAGAGTAAAACACTTTTTAATTCAAAATTTTTTTTTAAATTTAAAAAATTTTTCCCTTATTTTTTCCTTTGCTATTTTATGATTCCCAATATACTCTATAAATGTGGCTACAGTCTATGAAAGGCCAATAATATAGATGGATAAATATTATCGATTGCATTTTACACATAAGATGTTTGAGAAATGAGTCAACAGATGAAATATTTTTGTGTGCTTCATGATATAAAAACTTCTCTTTTGTCTTTTTAATAACGTAAAATTCTACTTACAAGTCATGTGAAGTCATAATCCTTTCATTTATTTATAAGGAAAAGATTACGTAAACTCTCAAATTTTCTGAGGAGTATTCAACTTGCTAACAAATTGGACAGTTGTCCGTGTGTATAGAGCCTACACCATATATATGCATACAGCCAACATTACACATACACATATAGCCCACACTTTATATATGCATGTAATTGTGATTCTTTGTATCTGACAAGGAAGTGACCTTTTTCATATACTTACCACACACTATGATATGAAATTTGTGGTTCATGAAACACCAAAGAGGAAGAAAAATATATCAACATTTCATTTGGGCAACAGCATAGACATTTCTAAGATGTTTTAACTATAAAATTATTATATATTCACCTAAAAATATATTTGAATTAGTAATGTTAAATTTAAATTGCCACAGTCTGAGGTCTTACTAGTTTAATGTGCAAATGGATTCTTCGTCCTGTAAGTGAGATCACTCAGATGAGACTGGTTTGAGGTTTACTTGAAGTCGGAGCTATTTTAAACAAATATTTTTAGAAATTTGGAGGTTTTGCTTGTAGTGTGGTAGAAAGTGTGAGATATAAAAGAAGGAAGGGATGATTTTCTCATCCAGAAATGAAGGAAAGGGCTACAAAGGACCAAAGAAAGAAATGCAATTTGATGCTTCTCTTCATTTAAAGAAAGGGTATTTTGCATTTTCAATCAAGGGATTAAGACCTATTTCTCAATGCATGCATAGGTTTGCTGACTCTGTATCTCCCCAGATGGTTCAAATTCCCACAGTAAACCAGCATAACTGACTCTGAAAGCTAAAATTGCAAGCTATGGGGAATTGAGAGAAAGGAGTCTTTTCCTTTTCCTGTTCTCCTGATACTTGAAAATAAACATCTAAATAGAAGGAAAACATTACAATAAACACTACAGAGGGCAATGAAGAGCATGTACTGAGTGTCAATAGGTCAACAGCTGGGACCTCGTCTTCCTGTATTGAATCTGCTAGTTTAAGGCTAACATAAAATAAAATGTTCTTTTGAAAAAAACACACAAAGCAAAGACAATGAAAGAGTTTGGGAAAATGCAAAGCCCTTCAAGAAAGGCATGGACTGTATAAAATGTGCTTTAAAATTGTAATGCATGTTGAAATCAAAAGTGTTTTAAATTTCCAGTTATTTTACCTTTACAATTAACTAGGCCAAATATATAATTTGCTTTGGAAGACATAAATTGGAACCAATGAGACTAAAAGCTTATTCTAGAGCCTACCCAGTTTATCTCTAAAACACATGTCTAGCCAAGGTGTTGTTTTTTTTTTTATGATTAGTGGCTGGCCATTTGTCCTCCATTTAATGATTCATTAAATCATACATGCAGCCAACAACGTCCCTGTCAACACCATGTAAGTGCAGGATGTTATAGCTGGACCCGTGAGATCTGTAGCCCCAAGACACTCCATGATAACGGATTTAGAAAATACCATTCCTACAAAGTCCAGAGGAAGATGTTTCTCAATCACTGAAAAACAAGTCTCGCTTTATCTTATGAGGAAAATGTTCAGTTTTGTTTTCAGACAAAAAGCCTTCTAATATAGAGATCAGACATCAGTCAACCTTTCATGGGAATCAAACCTTTAAAAGTTGTTATAAAACAGAAATGCATTTACCTCACCCAAGAATGGGAGAGCGGTTCCACCATGAACACAGGAAGACTGAGTTTTTGTGAGTATTCACCCAGAACTGAGGGACTGGACCCAGAGGGGAATTACAATAATCTATGGGGCTGAGAAATCAAATTAATTTTTAGTAAGATGTTTAGGGATTAAAAATCAAAAGAGATAAATAAGCACAATTCTTGGAATTCTGTCTTTAACTTGACAAACTAAGATATGTTTGTAAATTGGACTGTTTTTTACAATAACGCTTGGAATGCCGCGATGGTATGTGGATGTGTGATCCTGAAAGTTTAGTGGGGTACGCGGCACTATTGCAACGCAGGTGACCTCACAATCAGCCCAGGCTGTATCTGAGGCTCTGACCCAGCGCCCGCCCCTTGGCAGGACAGCAGGAAACAGGAGCTCTGATCCACAGAGTCTGAAGTAGCAAGAGGTTGGGGGTAAGAAGTTCAGGGGGAAGGAAAGGAAGGCCGATGCTGGCAGCAGGAGGAGGGTGTGGGTGATGGAGAGAGGGAAGCCAAGAACACTTCCTCCTCTGTCTTCTTCAGCCCCATCCCTGCCTTCCAACACGAATGCCCTCATCCACCCCACCCAAAACCTGCTGCCCTGCTTCTTTATAAATTCTAGAGCATGGAAAGGACACCAAGAATTTTTATGGCCCCCTCACTTCAATACGATGCAATGCCACTTATTCTGCATCATTGCAATAAGACTTACATTTTCATTTTAAAACCCCTCCAAGCATAGACATAACTGACTTCCACTGAAGCTATGTTAAATTAAATAATAGTCTTCTTAAACTTAATTTAAGAAGAGTAGCATTACTATCATTTTCTCAGTGAGGAACCCCTTTTCATTACATTGACACAAAATTCAGGAGCCACTCACATCTCTCTCTCTCTCTCTCTCTCTCTCTCTCTCTCTCTCTCTCTGTCCATCAAAACCAAGGCTGTGGCATTGCTTAAATTCTGTTTTTGATGTATAGTTTAATAAAGGTAAATCATTGGGGGGGGTTGGAAAATGGGATGCCCACCTGTGGCATTAAGTATATATTGCATCATATACAGTATAATTTGCCCTGAAGTCTTAGAAAATAACTGACAGTAACGGTGGAATTTGAGGAGAAGTAGTAGTTAGTGAAAATAAAGGGGTCATTTGAGGCAGCCTAGGGCTGAGAGTCAGAAGATCTGTGCTCTTGTCTTTAGCCAATATGGATCACTCCCTCCATTATAAAATGGGACAATGACATCTGTAGAGGGTTGTGGTGGGGTATGATGAGAGAGGAAATGAGAAGTCACTTGGAGGAAGAAATGTTCTCAGTAAACACAAAGTCTGATCACTAGGTTGCATACTAAACGTGGCAAAATTGTCTTGATGATAAAGTTACTTACATTTCAATGGACAATATCCAAATAGCCTATCCACGTCATAATCTGTTGTGGTTCCACACCAGAGCCATCCATCTGATCGCCCAGCAGTTGTGCAATCCGCATACCACTTGTTTTCAAACTTGAATGGAAATGCACAGGTTGCCCCATTGGCATTGCCCAGGAGTGTGTACATGGCTAGAAGAGACACATTGACTTGTACTTAGAATGGATGTGAATCTCCTGAACGATTACTTTCCAATCACAAGGTTACTGCAAGGATCGGTCTTACGCTTCTGATCACAGCTCTTACACTAACACAGGGAATTCCTTTGTATTTCCCTTCTCTTGCAACTCCTGTCTTTTGCTGGATACGTGTGTCCTCGGGAAAAACTCTAGCACCACTTCTATGCTGCTGTCTTTTGCAATAAGATTTTCCTCTTTGCTCTCTTGAGCCAAAAACAGTCAGCTCTACTGACAACAACTTTGACTTCTGCATTTCCTCCAAACAGGGAAAAGGCCATCCTTCCCCTCGGTTGGAATCAGAGAATTACTGAATCTCTAGATTGAAAAATGACCTTATAGTTGTGTAACCCAAACACACAGTCAAAACTTCAATCCCCTCCAACCACTCCTGTCCAGCCAGGCTCCGCTTGAGTCCCTCAACAACGGCTACGAGAAAGGGTAGGAACTTTAGCATAAATCTCCAATTCACATCATGGAAAGAAATCACTTAAAACCCAAACCCGTCACTGCACTCAACTGACTCTTCCTCTTGAGGGCCACACTTGCAGACAATCCTCAGATCCGTCCAAGTCTACAAAGTCTGAGTCGATCACTCAAAATTAAATCCTTGGCCTCAGACAGTTTTCTTCCCCAAGTTTTCTTCAGAGAGACAAAGACTCTGCATACATCCTCTCTGCATTGTCTTTACTTCTAATGCATATTCCAATGAATCGATTGCAAGATCACTCTGAAGGGCTAGATCTTCTAGCAGGAATATCTTTTAAGTATTGGGAGAGACTTAGGGAGTATGCAAAGTGTGGTCAATGGACCATCTGCATCCAGCCACACAGTATTGATAAAAATAATTCAATAGATTCCTAGGCCCTTCCCCCAATATGCTAATTTAGAATCTAGGTGGGGGGGGGACCTTGGGATCTGTATTTTTAACAAGCTCTCCAGATGGCTATTAAGCATCTTAAAGTTTGAGAACCACTATCCTAAATCCTATGCATATTTTTCTCAAAGCAAACAGAAGACCAGAAAGTAGGGGCAGGGGGTGGAGAGAGGACTACAGAACTTCAGCGATATCTTTTAAAATAAAATGAGAATTCTGATCTCTTAACACCAAACTTTCTTGTGTTGGATTCCTCAATTAGAACTATTGTCCCACCTGTGGAATTTGACTCAGTCAAGTTTGGTTCACCCTTGTCCTGCCCTATCATTTTCTGACAAGTTTCTCCTGAAATGCTGTGCTACTTAGGTTGCCTCTTAGGTAATTTCTAAACCTACATTATGTTCAGTAAAAGCCTTGGGATAACTTCTTTCTGAGCCCTCCTTCGCATTCTTCTTCAGTTCCTACTCTCTTCCTCTCTTTATAGAACATAGAAGGAAAATGGAAAGCTGTCAAATCATCACCTTGCAAAGGGCTGAACTCCGGTGATCTGCGTACCTGCCGTAAGCTAAGTTCAACCAACCTTTGCAGCCTCAGTAACATAGTAATTTTGCAAACAGCTTAATCTCTTGCCCCAAGAGGCAGGCTCTTTCTCTGACCTTGAGGTCGTTCTAGATCACACTTCACAGAAATCAAGTGTCCAAACCTGGAAAGTGGTTACAACATCATGTGACTCAAGAAGCCTTTGTAAAGGGCTTCAAGTTCTTTTTTGTTTTATCTTTTTTCTGTGCAGCCACTAGAGAACGAAATTTGGCCAAGATGAGAGAAGACTAGATACTCTGATTTTATTTAACCTTCAAGAGTTGAAGGAACCAACTACATATACAATTATTTCCTGCCCCACGGGTGCTACCACTTTCTAAAACAGCAGACTAAAGACGCCGAAGGTTAGTTTACAAGCGAATTCCTTAGCTTTTCTGATTTGCTGATTACATAATGTCTCTAAATACCCATAAGGTAACAAATAAATTAGAAACATTTAGAAACCAAAATTATCAAGATTTCATTTTACACAGTCTGAATTGGTAAAGAATGTTGTTCCACGGATCATTTGTTCAGAGGTAATGTAAACCAAAGGAAAAGAAACATTTCGTTAAACTCTTATCACGACAATCATACAGTGTAAAATGGAAGACACTGGGTCAAAGATTACAGTGAAAAGTAATTTTTAAAAACGGTAACCCACTATTAAAAAAAAATCTTAGCAAAAGTTACAAGAAATGTCTTCTCATTAATCACAAATAGCTAAAGTATCATTTAGGGCTTTGTACCACATTTACTCATTCACAGAACACAGAATAGCTCCAAACACAAAAGTAATCAATTAATACTCTTCTAGTACAGACTAAACAAGAATATGCTTATTTCCTTGAATTCGTTTCCAACTAAGAGGATGAGAAAGACTTGACAGAAAGGAAAAAAAAAAAAAAATTCCAAGCTTCTTACCTTCATAACCTCTAGAGCATAAATCATCTGTGGTTCCATAAACTTTCCATCTGCTCCATAAACCTGATCCCCTGTAAAGCATAATGTTCTTTTCTTGTCTATTGCCATAGTTAAAAAATAAATCTTCTCCCTTGATTCCCAAAAGCGTGTCATTTTTGCATTCCCATCTCTGAAATTCACTCTTGGAGTCACAGGCATACAGAGTGATGGCAACCCAGTCAGTTTTTGATGGCACCCCTAAGCATAACTTAAAGGCAACACTCATGATCTGTGATTCAGACACCCATCGGAATTTCTGCGCTTCGCTGTCTTGGTTGCAAACTGCAGTTTGAACTGCACTGGGAGTTAATGCTTCCACGCAGCGCCTGTGATCTTCATTGTATATTAAAAATTGCCTAGTGTCTGTTAAAAAAAGAAAGAAAGAAAGGAAGGATGCTTAAGTGGATACATAGGACAAAGACAATATTTTAGGTCAAAAGTTCTCAATGTTTCCATTTCCCGAAAGACCTGTGATCCCAGGAAAAGGGTTGAAATTGACTCAGCCTGGGCCAGCTCTGCTCCCTCCGTGGGTCCCTGAAGCTGGAGAGAGACAGGGTTGAGGGGCCTCTTGGGAGCATGTGGCTGGAAATCTTCAAGATGTCCTAGTTCAGACAAGGAACCTTATGAAAAGACTTAAATGCCTTAAATGCACACAAACTATAGTGGAGTAAACACAAAAGGTAGGTAACGGAGGAAGAAATAATACTCATCTGAGAAAAGCAAATTTGGGGATGAATATAATAATTTATAAAATTAAACACTTGTGTATCCTGGAATAGAATTCTGAAGTCCTACTATCCCTACCCTTTTTGAGATAGATGAAACCTATACCCAGTGATTCTAACTATAACATTAGTAAGGTTTTTCGTATTTAAAAAAACAATTTTGGACTTCCCTGGTGGCGCAGTGGTTGAGAGTCCGCCTGCCGATGCAGGGGACACGGGTTCATGCCCCGGTCCGGGAAGATCCCACATGCCGCGGAGCGGCTGGGCCCGTGGGCCATGGCCGCTGGGCCTGCGTGTCCGGAGCCTGTGCTCCGCAACGGGAGGGGCCGCAACAGTGAGGGGCCCGCTTACCGCAAAAAATAATAATAATAATGTCCAGCAAATTTGTGAGCTAAGTGTCTTCTGGGAAGCCCAGAGGTCTGGGCAACGAGAGAAGTTTTTTTGTTTTCTTTCCCATCCAACAATAGGTAACTTGGACACCTAGTGTCTTTCATTTCATTGGCACATTCAACCTAACCTCTGCATAACAAAAAGATACAAAAATGCGTTTGACAGTGTTATAATTTGTGAAGTTTGCAGTAAAGGTTGAATAAACGTAGGTTTTATATCATTTAAGGTAGTATTTATGAGAGTAACTTTATAAATAACAGTTTTTTTATACTTGTAATTTGGGGCTGGTACTTTAAATAAGTATGTATAGATAATTTATGCTTACAGTACATAGCTGCTAGCTGGCAAAACTCAACTTCCTCTTGACAAAAGGAAAAAAAAGATCTGGTAAGCATATTTTTGTCCTTTAACTCAAAATTGATTTCATGTTTCATCATGTAAAGTTTTTTTCTTTTTTGTCTATTTTTTTAATAGACAAATGAGAGGAACTGACTACTTTTGTGGCACAAATATAAATTAAACACTTTTTGTGAAGTTTAACTAAATTCTTTCTACTTAAGAGGTTCTTTCAAAATGAGCTGGGACAGTATTACAGATGTTTGAGTGTCTGGCTGAGTGAGCTTGGTATTTTTTTTACACTTGATTTCAACTTCAATTTATTTTTTTTAATTGATTTTATGGAAGTATAAATTGATTTACAATGTTGTGCTACCTTCTGCTGTACAGCAAAGTGACTCCGTTATACATATATATACATTCTTTTTCATATTCTTTTCCATTATGGTTTATCCCAGGATATTGAATATAGTTCCCTGTGCTATCCAGTAGGACCTTGCTGTTTATCCATCCTATATACAATAGTTTGCATCTGCTAATCACGATTTCAATCAGGTCATCCCAGTGAAATTATCAAAGTAATCACAGTGCCACTAAGAGAGGCCTTTGCTTCCACAAGCCAAATTCTATCCACTGTCCTCAGCACTCCGTGGGGTTGGCTCCACTTACACTCGGAGATCAGTCTTGGACTATCAACTTCAAGGTCATAATGGATCTTTGCCTGAAAAGATTATGTTCTCTGTCTGCATCTGCTCTTGTCCACACTTGTTAGAGACCTCTTGCCTCTGTCTTGCCTGGGTTCCTAATTCAGTGCTACTTTGAACCTCTGCCTAGATTCGTTGGCTGGGTTCCTCATGTCTGCTGGTTTGATTTCTTGGAATCGGGACTCGCTAGAGCCTGAATTCAGAAGATCTGCTTCTGCTGGCATCTTTGGGATTGACGCCTGTCAACAGAACATGCGGTGTCGACCAAGCTCCTCCCATCTAACTGAAGGCCTTCCCAAGCTTGATCTTTGTGAGGCAAAATGAGTAACTCTGTGTGTTGGTAATAAAATTAAAATGTTAATAATATTTTGTTTTGTTCACAGTAAAACCCAGGAAATAAGAAGATAAAATGTTCTTTAGAAACAGTTATAGGATAAATTACCATACACAAATGTAAATCTGCTAATCTAAAAAGGTACTGAACTCTGCAAATGTTACCATAGATATGTGTAGACTCAGCTATATTGCCCTTTACATTTCATTTGTGTTGGCTATTCCACCTGTTATTTTCCTATCTAGACTTACCTTCCACATTTCACAGTTATTCTCAGTACCATCCCAACAATAAATCTCTCTTCCACCTCCTACTTCAGCCATTTGATTTTACTGTTGAGTGGCCAACACTTAGTAACTGTCTAAATTCAGTCAACCAGCCAGTTGATAACCAACCATTTAAGGTAAGGTGCTTGGAAGTCATATTGCATGAATAGTGTTCCTCTTTCAGAATTTTTATACTTACCTGACTTTTATTTCATGTACTTAATTTTTGTCTGTAGTTCCATCTTCATTTCACTCTAAATATGATGGCATTTAATGAGCAAACATCCAATATTCTCTTTTTCATTAATGACACCATCATCCACCTAGATCCATAAGCCAAAAACCTAGGAGTCATCTAGATTTCCAGCTTTCCTTCACTTTCTAGGACAACAGTAGAATCTGTTGGCTCTACCCCAACACATACCATGATGGTTCCTTTTATGTGTCAAATTGGCTAAGACATGGAATGCAAATATTTGGTCAAATACCAGTCTGGATATTGCTGTGAAGGTTGTTTTGGGAGGTTTTCTGTTTTGTGTTCTGGTTCTAGATAAGGTTCACATTTAAAGCAGGACTTTTAGTAAAGCAGATTACAGCCCATACTGTAGGTGGGCCTCATCCAATCAGCTGAAGGCCTTCAGAGAAAACACACTGAGGTCCCCTCCAGAAGAGGAAATTCTATCTCTAGATTGTCTTTGGACCTGAACCGCAGTATCAACTCTTTCTTGAGTTACCAGCCTGCCAGCCTCCACCACTGCACAAGGCAATTCCTTAAAATAAATCTCTCCAAAAAGATATTGACAGATAGATGACAGATAGATAGACAGATAGATAATAGACAGATAGATGACAGATAGATAGATAGATAATAGGTAGATAGATGATGGGTAGAGAGAGACACACACAGAGATACACACACACACACACACACACTCACACACACACCCTACTGGTTCTGTTTCTCTGGAGAAACTTGACTAATACAAATACCCTAATCCATTCTTTTCTCTTCACCTCCACTGCCACACCCCAGACTAAGCCACCATGTTCTTCCTCTGATCTTCCTCACTTTGAAACTGGAATCATCAGAGATAATGCCTGATCTCCCAGTTTCCTGGTTGAGATGGGCTTAACATGTCACCTGACTCCAAATTGTAAACCCTACCTAATGTCATGGAATGTTTCTACTTAGCCATATAAAAGAGTCAGATTTCTCTCTGTTTTGCAATCTCTTTAGCAGATTGACGGTGCATATCACAGTCGGCTTGAATAGTTATTCAATAATAAAATTATTTTCTTTTTCTTCTACTTTCAGGGAGAGGTTTTCTAGGTTAGAAGAGATTTTGCTTTTTACCATATCTCTTCCCACATTTAAACCCTTCAAGAGGACCACTGCACACATGGGAAAAAAACCCTCCAGTCTCCATGTCACAGCTTACTAGATGGGGCTCGATCCAGCCCTGCTGACCCTCTGCTCTCACCTCCTCCCACCCTTGTTCTCACTCACCACCTGCCAGCCACAAAGCCTTTCTGCTCCTCAAGAACTTTAAGCTCATTTTCACTGTAGAGACTTTGTATTTCAAGTTCCCTCTTCTTGAAATACTCATTAAGGTTCCAACTCAAGTGCCAAATCCTTAGTGAGCTAACAATCCAAATTTTACTAGTTTATTCTCTATATACTATTCATAACCATCTTAAAATATATATTTTTAAAATTTTGTTTACTTGTGTTTTGTCTGTGCCCCTACTAGAATGTAAATTCGCTGAGTAGAAAGACTTATCGTTCCAATCCAGTACTGTATTCTCTCTTTTTGGAGCATAATAGTCCCTCAACAAATATTAGTTGAATGAATAAAAGAAGAGTCATTAAATCTGAAGCATCTCCTGACTGTAAACCCAGTTACATTCTTTTATTTAATAGTTGATTAATGATGATGGTTCTATTTCATAAGACTTTTTCCCTTGAAATTTTATTTTTACCAAAGAGTGATTTATAAATGTTTATACTTATAAAAGGAGTACTTGGGGACTTCCCTGGTGCCGCAACTAAGGAGCTGGAGAGGCACAACTAAGGAGCCCGCAAGCCGCAACTAAGGAGCCCGACGCAACGAAATAAATAAAAAAATTAATTTTTTTTTTTAAAAAGGAGTACTTGGAAATGAAAAGCTTCTATTTCAATACAAACTTATCTCTTCTTGCTTCCTTTATTTACCTTTGACATTAGGAAGCAGTGCAAGTTTGATATTGCCTTTGCTAGACAATACAAGGAAATGTAAAATCATCGCTTCATGATCCTGCATTCATACGTTATTCTTCTCCTCAACTAGTCAACATGTAAGTTTCGCTTTTATCACTGTCTCTGTGCAATGTCTCTGAGTTAAAATGTCATACTTCTTCCTCTGAAAGTGATTCAAGACCTTGACCAAAAGACAGCTTGCGGCATTTTTGTCACTATTAACCAGACCAATGTTTCATTTGGATAAGCATTCAATTTTTGTTTTCTATACTAATTATGTTTTTGTAACAGAAATATTGCAAAGCTGAACAAATGATAACAGATGATACTTACACATCAGAAATGTATTTACAGGATTGAAGAGACCCGTCATCCATCTTAACTCAATCTTACTAACCTCACATTTATTTTTCAACAAAGAGGTGCTGGGCACCATGCTAGCGACAAAGCAAAGACAAACCAGACACAAATTCCCTGCCACAAGGAGCCCACGCTTCAAGGGGAGAAATATCAAAGGTCAAAATACATTTAGGAAAGAAGCAAGAAGTTTCCACACCGTGCCTCAGGTTAAAAATGGCTGAAACCTAGATATCCAATATCACAGGATTTTCTTTTAAGCACATTTTAACCATTTTAAAATGATAACATTGAGCAAGTCATTAAATTTCCAAACTTACTGGCAAAGAAAGTTACGTCACTAAAGGTGACAAGTTAGAGATAAAACTATTATTTGCTGTACTTCCTTATATATGTTTAGGCTTTCCCCACCATCAATACATAAAACGCTGACATGAAAGCATAAAAGCTAATAACTTCTGGAAGACGGAGAAGCTGGATAAGAGGAAAATAAGTGGGTATTCTGTAGCAGATGCTACCAGAACCATTTCTTCCTGCCTTTTGCCATTTCAGTGAGCGCCAGCCCCGGGCCCCAGTGGCATCACCACATCTCTGGGCCGGGGGGCATTTTCTGGCCATCAGAGAACGCTTCACACACTGCGAAGACCAGCAGGGTCAGAGAACGAACTCCTCCTCCTAGGAGTAGCCCTTTGCCAGTGACCAATGGCTACAGACGAATAAACAGCCCCAATCTTTGCACTGTGGGTAGGATGATTCTGAGGCGCACATCCTACATTGTCACCCAGGGCACCTAGCAAGGCTGAGCTACAGCTGTCCACAGGGGCCATGGCTCCTGGACCCACCATGGACCAGCGGCCTTTATTCTGGTCTCATGTCCGCACCCTTCAGCTAGTCTTTCCCAGGACTGGCTCCCAAATAAACTACTTCACTCAAATCATTGTCAGAGGTCACCACCTTGAGCCACCCAAACTAAGAATCTATTAACCCCTATAAGTGAATGTACACCCACAGATGTGTCTCCAAAGAACTGAAAGTAAGTTAATAAATAAATATTTATTTTTATAAACTTATAATGTTTATAAGTTAAAAATAAATATTTATTATGAACCTAGTATATGCAAAAAAAAAAAACTACAACAAGTGCTGGGGGCAGGGGAAAAAACTAAGGATCACACTATTAGGTTTAGCGATGTTGAACAAAAGGATAAAGGAAAAATTGAGAATGATTTTATTTACCACTTCAATCCTTCATTCATTCATCAAATCTCCAGAGAACCTACTAATTTAAGTCCCTGCATTTGGCTATCCGGGGAGGTCCAAGTATGAATCCAATATGGGTTGTGACCTCAAGGAAAGAATAGAGGCTGGGAAAAGGAACTCTGCCAACTTCCTGCCTCCCCTCCTAAAGACAGGAATATCTACACCCTCCCTGGGTTCGTTCACTCCCATCTCAGTAGCTCTCCCTCAGCCTGCTGATCCCTTTACCTGTGTCCTGGATTCCATCCCCTCCTGAGGCTCTACTCACTATCCTTCCCTTTCTCCCCTATATCCTCAACCTCAAAATGCCAGCCTCTCCCCCAATTTCAAGACAAACAAACAAAACCTGTAGGTAAGACGTTGACTCTACACAGCTTTTTCTTCTTCCACTCAACCACACTAATTAATCTTTATGTATCACGTTCACCTGATTGTGACATAATCAGAGCTGTACTGCTCACTGGCTGTGTGACCTTGGTCAAGTCCCCCCCCCCCCCCCAAGAATGAGGAGGAAAGCACAGGACCTGCTAGTTGTTGTGAGAATTAAATGAGATCATCTAAATAAAGCACTGACAACAGTTCCTGACACAGAAACTGCTTGATACATGTAAGTGTATTCTTATCACTAACTTGGGAAAATCAGTCTTAAAGGCAATGTGAAATGATCCAGAACAGGATGAAACCGGAGAAACAGAGAACCTTTGCAGCAGCCCAAAGAGAAGGACAGAAGGACAGAGACAATGGAGACCCCCAGAGTTTCCAGGTGATGTGGTGGAGAGTGGTATATTCTTCCGGGTCAGCAAACTTGCAGGCAAATGCTCGTTCCACGGTTCACTAGCTGTGTTGCCTTAATCATTCTAGTCTCAACTCCAGATCTGTAAAATGAGTATAATAATGCTCTCTGATAGAGTTGCTTTGAATTTTCTAAATGAGATCATTTAAGCAAAGCACCCAGCGTACCATTTTGCAGAGAGTAAACCTTCAAATGTTAGTGTCCTCTTTCCCATCTCCAAGTGAAAAGTCTAAGCAATTGATACAAAGAGAGGGACTAAGTAAGTCCTTCTTTGACAGACTGTTGTTTTGAAGCACCTTTACGTCTTTCCTGATGGACACACTCCAGCTGGTAAATTACAGCTACTTCTTAGCCTCAGAGCCAAAAGACCATGGTCAAGAATTAGCTCTGGTCCTTAATGGCTAGCTGACTTCCAAGCCTCAGTTTCCCCGTGTAGTAAAATGTGGACTGTAACACCCACCCAGCCCATCTCACTGGGGTCTGATTAAGGAACTGAAAGCAATTACTTAAAGTGATTAAAGATCTGAAAGGGCTCTGTGACCTTATCGTGGTCTGTAATTAGAAGAACCTGTCCAACAGTGCTTACTTCTCTGTCAGTTTCAATTCCTTTTGAAAGAGCACTTGCCTTCCTATTTCCTTTCACTTTCACTTTTATTCTACCTGATTTCCACTAGTTCCCTCTAGGGACCAATGTAACCATATGGTATTTCCACTCAATGATGCTTGATGGTTGCCAAGAGGCAAGAGGACACTGCGGGGCTTCCCTGGTGGCGCAGTGGTTGAGGGTCTGCCTGCCGATGCAGGGGACGCAGGTTCGTGCCCCGGTCCGGGAAGATCCCACATGCCGTGGAGCGGCTGGGTCCGTGAGCCATGGCCGCTGAGCCTGCACGTCCGGAGCCTGTGCTCCGCAACGGGAGAGGCCACAACAGTGAGAGGCCCGCGTACCGCAAAAAAAAATAAAAAAAATAAAAGAGGACCCTGCCGTTCTCACGTCGACATCAGTTTCCCTGTCTCTGCCATGCAGATAACAAACCACTTCAGAAGCTACTTTCCTGTGCACCTCCCCTTGTGGTCTGTGGTCTCCTGGTTCTCCGTTAGCTGCTCAAGATTCAGTCTGAGACGGGCTTTCAGGATCAGTGTCTTCACTGTGCTCTCCAGGCCCCTGAAGACAGGGGTCTTTGTCCTAACTGAGGTTGAGTGTATTTGATTCTTTTCTTTTTTGACGGGTTACCTTCTGTATTTTCTTTTTTTAAAACTTACTGAAGTCTAGTTGATTTACAATGTTGTGCTAATTTCTGCTGTACAGCAAAGTGACCCAGTTATACATATGTATATATTCCTTTTCATGTTCTTTTCCATGATGGTTTATCACAGGATATTGAATACAGTTCCCTGTGCTGTACAGTAGGACCTTGCTGTTTATCCATCCTATACATAATAGTTTGCATCTGCTCATCCCAAACTCCCACTCCATCCCTCCCCCACCCCCCTCCCCCTTGGCCACCACAAGTCTGTTCTCTGTGTCTGTGAGTCTGTTTCTGTTTCATAGGTAAGTTCATTTGTGTATATTTTAGATTCCACATTTAAGTGATATCATATGGTATTTGTCTTTCTCTTTCTGGCTTCTTTCAAGTGTATTTGATTCTTTAAAGCTCACATTTAACCAGGGGTGACTCTTCCTACCTAGAAATTAGGTCCAACACCCTCAGAAGGCACTGAAATGTCACTCAACAGAGCAACTGTCTTCTTGCCTATATCTGGAATATCCTACATCCACAGATCTTCATCTCTTAATTATAGAAAAATCAGAGGTTATTTGGGACAACAACATGAAAAATAGACAACTATAAGAGCAACTGAAAAAAGAAAGATGACAAAAATTTGGTTTTGGTCAACAGTGTCTGAAAGTATGTCTTAAATCTAGTATCCAAAACAAGTCATACGTATGAAGGAAGAAATGAGAGACTAGAAATGAAGAAAAGTTAGAAAGAAAGAAAGGAAGAAAGGAAGGAAGAAAGAAAGAAAGGAAGAAAGGAAGAAAGGAAGAAAGAAAGAAAGAAAGAAAGAAAGAAAGAAAGAAAGAAAGAAAGAAAGAAAGAAGGAAAGAAAGAAGGAAGAAAGAAGGAAAGAAAGAAAGGAAGGAAGGAAGAAAGAAAGAAAGAGAGAGAGAAAGAAAGAAGAAAGAGACAGAAAGAAAGAAAGGAAGGAAGGAAGAAAGAAAGAAAGAAGGAAAGAAAGAAAGAAGAGAGAGAAAGAAGAGAGAGACAGAAAGAAAAAGAAAGGAAAGAAAGGAGAGAAAGAAAGAAGAAAGAGAGATAGAGACAGAAAGAAAGAAAAAGAAAGGAAGGAAGGAAGGAAGGGAGAAAGACAAGAAGAAAAGTAGAAATATTATAAGGAAAATTTTATGAAAAATGAAAACTAGTAAGGGAATAGGCAGTGGGCAACTGTTCCCTGAAGATGTCCAAGATTGGTATGAAACCAGTCATCTGTGGAGCGAAAACGCATTGCTCCTGTTTGATAGAAAGAACGCTGCCCTGGGAGTCAGCAGGCCTGAGCATTCAGCAGGTTGTGCCACTAACCAGTGAGACCCTGGAAAGATCACTTAACCTGCCAGGACCTCAGCCTTCTTACCAATAAACGAGGAGGTTGGATGCAGCACAGCAGTGGGCTAGAGGTCACATTCACTCTGTTAGTTTTTGGTTTTTTTCACCCTCATGGGCCAGTGAGAGCCTCTTACTGACACCTCTTCCCAACTCTGCTTCCAGTGGCCTCACGTTGGTAGTTTGAAATCAACCATGGTGGGAGTCTCACACCGTGGAAATCACTCCATGCCACAAATCAGTGCTTTTTCTCTTCTGAGAGCCAACTGTTAAGTTTACCACCACTGCACTGCCTGTGAGCCAAACCGTCCCAATTTCAAGCTAAACCTCTGTGCCTGAGCAACTCTCACTGTATCTCTACCAGGATTCTATCCCCCACTGAGGTCTAGACGTTGGCACAAGAACTGAATGCAGTTCTTCCTGCTAAAGAGATCACTCTCCCTCTGCTATGCTTGGCCACCCGGCCCCGTCCAGGTACAACAAGGGGTCTCGTGACGTTGATGATGCGGGATGTTCTCAGGGAAGTGGGAGAAAGAAACCACAGGAAGCAGGGAGATCTTTTTTGGGGGGTTGTATAAATGGGAAGGGAGTCCAGGGGAGGGGGTACGGAGAGTCTGTATATTCTTTATTCTACCGCTAAGCAGGTGCTCTGCTTTTATCCAGAAACCTCCGTTCATGTGCCACTTGGGCCAAGAAAAGGTCAAATAAGAATTAAAGGCTCTCAAGTTAATAACAAATTTTCTGGAAAGAGCTCCCTTATACATGTTTTTGTTTTTGTTTTGCTTTTATTCTTTAAGTAAAGATCCTTCAGCACTCTCCTGCTTCTCCCCTAGTTGTGTCTATGAAGAGGAAGACATTCATCAGAGCAAAAGGCATCCTGCTGTCTCCAGGAGGGAAAACTGCCTAAGCAAAGTGAGAAAGATGTTTTGCCCCCAAAACATTAAGAGCAAATTTAAAGAAACTTAGGGAATTCCCTGGCGGTCCAGTGGTTAGGACTCTGCACTCTCACTGCCGAAGACCCTGGTTCAATCCCTGGTCTGGGAACTAAGATCCCACAAGCGACGCAGTGTGGCTAAAAAAAAAAAAAGAAGAAGAAGAAAAAAAAAAGAAATTTAGGGGCTCTATCTGTGGTATCTGTGCTGCCCAGTATGGTAGCTATTAGCCCCAAGGGTCTATTGTACACTTGAAATGAAGCCAGTCTGAATTGAGATGCCCTGTAAGTATAAGATGCACATTGGATGTTGACATTTTAATTTAAAAAAAATGAATGTAAAAATATCCCAGTAAATTTTATATTGATGAATGTTGACTAATAATATTTTAGATACATTGGGTTAAATAAAACATATTCATAAAATCAATGTTTCTTTTTACTTTTTTAAAGGCGGCTGCATAATGTGGCTGACGATGTACCTATTGGACGGTGCTGGGTTAGGGTCCAGGTCTCATCCAGTGTCTGTCTGAAGACCTTTAGTGACAGAGAACTTACCCCTAAGCAGAACATTCTATTTGAGACAGCGCAACCGTTAGAAGATTTTCACTGCTCTTAGTTTTCACCTTTGGGGTCACAAAGAATATATTAATCCTCCTGCACAAGACTGTTTTTCAAGATGAAGACAGGGGTGATGTGGAGCTCACCTGCCCTGCTGTCACACTCCTCACTGTCTGAGGGATGCCCTCTGCAGCCAGGACTCAGGTAAAATGTGTCCTCAGGCTCCAGGACTCTTTCCTCGGCATTGTTTTTTTGGGAAACTTCTCCTTTAAATGCTAACTCTACTGCTTGTATTGAACAATTGATTGCTATCATGGGAATAAAAAGAAGTCACTACTATTGACAGCTGACACTTAGGACGCAACTACTCTGGGTCATATTATGCTCTAAATATTTTACACAGTTCAACTCATTGAATCATTGCCACAACTGATGAAGCAAGTAATACAATGCTCCTTACTTGACACACACAAAAATTAAAGCGCAAAGAAATTAAGCAGCTTGCCGGCAGGGGCCAGGTGCAAACCATACTGCCTTTGCTTGTGTTTCTATAATCCCCACTACTTCGGGCTCATGGTGAGTTAACGCTTTCTGTGATGGGACACTCTCCCTGGGAGGCTTCCTGGTGGTGGGGAGTTTCTGTCTCCTCCGTGGCCCCTACTCACACCCGCGTCCAACTCAACAGGGCATGGAGCGCCCTTTCGCACAGGCTGGGCGCAGACGGCGTTTGCTGATTTGAGAGGAACGAAGGGGGATCGGGGAGCCAGCATTTCAAAGTTGAAATCCCGTTTATCCCATGTAAAAAGAGACCTGGAAATAAAAATTCCTACAGGCACTCTCATTCCAAGGGTAAAGCAGGTTGAGACTGAAATAGAAGAGAGAGTATTTCTTTTATTTCTCCATAAAAGAAATAGAAGAGAGAGACTCCATAATGTCTTTGGGCTTCTGAAACGCTCTGAATCTATGCCTCACGAGTATTCATCAGTCTCCAGGAAAAAAAAAAAAAAAGGGTGAGGGTGGACAGGAATAAATCAGTTTGAACAACTTAGAACAGAGATAAGGATCAACGTGGAACATAGATAAGGATGAACTCTCTGGCAGTAAAAGCTAGATCTAACGGTTCGTCCACTACTGAGTGAAGTAAGTCAGAGAAAGACAAATATCAAATGACATCGCTTATATATGGAATCTAAAAACAGAGTACAAATGAACTTATCTACAAAACAGAAATAGAGTTACAGATGTAGAAAACAAAAGTATGGTTACCAGGGCGTAAAGGGGGGGAGGGATAAATTGGGAGACTGGGGCTGACATAAGCACACTGCTGTATATAGCACAGATAACTAATAAGGACCTACTGTACAGCACAGGGAACTCTACATAATTCTCTGTAATGGCCTGTATGGGAAAAGAATCTAAAAAAGAGTGGATACATGGAGATGTAAAACTGATTCACTTTGCTGTACACCTGAAACTAACACACCATTGTAAATCAACTATAATCCAATTAAGAAAAAATGTAAGGGCTCATTCACAGAAAAAAAGGTGAGTTCTAAAACTCCCATGGAATCTTCGGGCGGGGGGACGATCTGCGATCCATCCTTAGACCTACCATGAAGAGAGACACCAGTGCCGCCTTCCTTTTGGCCAAAAACACTCAGAAGTTGTTGGTGGGGGGTTAGATAGAAACTGAAAACTAGAATCGGCCAACCACAGAGGAAATCGCTCTAAGAATAAAGCGGGGAAGAGGCAACGGCAGATGAGAGAAGAGGTAAGAGGAAGATGGGGCTCTGTGGCGCTCAGGTCAGGCGGCCCCTCTGCCCTGCCAAGTTGCCGCCTCCTCCGGGTGCCCCGCTTCCAGGCCTGGGGACCAGGCGGAGGTTTGCCGCAGAGCTGGTGGTGCGCAAGCCCTGTTTTCTCTTCCCCCCAGGTGTGGAAGAAATCCCTCAACCCTGACCCAGAGGGGAGGGGGTACTCCAGGCCCCAAGTCAGAAAGCTTCCAGGTCAGAGCCCACTTACCCAGGAGCTGCACGGCAACCGGAAGGAGAGAAAGGAAAGCCAGGAACGCGGACAGCTTCATGGCCCAGGGTTGATCCTCTTCTTGCAGGGATGGAGAGGAGAGAGCCGGGAGAACCAAGACAGTGAGGGCGCCGGCTCGCCCTGCCCCTCCCCCCCTCTCTGCACAACCAGCTGAAAAGACGCTTGGAGGCAGGGCCCACTTTTAAAGGGCTTCTGAAATTAGGGAAAACCTCCAATAAGGAGATATCCTGTCACATGAGGGCGGTTGGAAAAACAGGAATTCAAAGTTACAACTTTGCTTTGTAAGCTAACTTCTGAGAAGAGCAGACGCAGGGGAAAGGGAGAGAGGGACACGTGGGGGGAGAGCAATGAGGAAGATGGGGGAGGCGAGAGGGGGCCGGTGAGAAATGAGCAGCCGGGCCGGCCTGCAGGGGCGGTGGGAAGTGAAACTGCTCTGGACCTCCTGGTCCTGCTCGGAGGATGGGGCCATGGGGAGGGCAAGCTGGAGGCCACTACCTGGCCTGGAAATGTCAGGTTTCCTCTGGGAAGCCACTGAATCAGGGGACCCTCGGCAGACAAATCCCACCGGAACATGGTAGAGAGGGTGGGCACTAAGAAAAAGGACAGTTTTCTGGGGGAAACATACTCTTAAGAGCTGAAACGGACCCACCTCGTTCTCCATATTCAGTGCTTAGAGCCTCCTTTTTCCTTAGAAATCTTCAAAAGAAACTTCACGTGGAGCTTCTTTGTTCCTTTTGGCTAGAAGAAAAGTGAAATAGAGACTAAGCCTAGGAAAGAATCTCAGTCATAACAGGAGGGAGAAACTTCTAGAAGTCTTTTTCTAGAAATTTCTCTAGAGAGCCAGAGAAAACAGTGACAGGATTTGCAGTAAAGCCTCGCTGCCCATCCTCGACCATAGTGATCTTCTTCAGGTTCACTAGGGTCCTCTTGCTGGCAGAAAACCTGCTCATTTGGTCAAAAAGATGTATATTCATTACAAGATACGCAGAATACTTTCTTTTAAAAAAATGGAAACAGGTATTTCATTAAGCACCATATTAACCCTAAACATCTATTTTGTTATTTTTTCAGAAGTGAAATATGAATTAAGAACATTTTGAAGCAGGTATTAGTAATTAGACAGCCAACCCACAACTGGCGTGTGGGGAATGTTAGCCAGTCAAAAAGAAGCTACTGGAAACATTGTATTCTTTGAAATTTTAAATGAATAGTTTGTCTTCAAGTGGAAAGCTCACACAAAGATTCACACCTCTGTGATAATGTTATAAACTTTGCTTCCTAATAAAAAATGTGACATTGTTCTCTTCCTGAACTTTTTTTTTAGCATTCTAAATTTAAGATTATTCTGACAGGATGAAAAAGATGGTAAAAATGTAGGACACAAGAAAAATGTTTCATTTTTGTTAAGCTAACTCTTCACTGACATAAAAAAGTTGGTTACAAAACAGAGCAGATGAAACAAAATGTTGTTTTCTAAAACAGTGCTTCACTGATTTATCATAAGAAAAAACATATTTTAAATGAGGCATTCATGGTTTTTAAATGTAAATCAATTCTATGAATTAAAAAAGTTTGGCCTAATTTGGATTTCTATTAATTTCAGAAGCAAATAAAACTTAACTGATTTCTCCCTACACTCACATTCAGGGTTTTTAAATTACACAAGTGTGTCATATGGCCAACCAGGATCAGTGGTAGAATCTGTGACTTTGAAACAAAAGGAGGCCAATTGTCCCACAAAGAATTTACCCCATAACACTGACCTTACTGAAACAAAGATTTAACAGGCTAAAAGAAAAAGAAATCCAACTCTTGGGGGACTGAAGGTGGAACTGGAAGCTATAGAAATCCATCATTCTACCTCAACAGCTACTGAATTGGCAGAAAGTGTCTGGAAGAACTATTTTGGAACTCTAGACTCTAGTGGAAACCTGGGAGCATCTGGTGGAGAGCTTGGTGGAGAGGCTGCTAAACATCAGTGAGTTTCAACCTCTCCCCTGTGGTAGTGGCTACCATCCTCCACTCCCCCATCTTTGTGGCAGGTAACAGTGAGGGTGGCAGACTGTTTGGTGCAGCTTGCCAGAACCAGGACAGACCATCAGGAACTTGTCCTCCAAATATCAGAGTTGTGTGTTCTGAAGGCTGACTGCGCTCTTCATTGCTTTCACCACTTCTGTTCAACATAGTACTGAAAGTTCCAGCCAGAGCAATTAAGCAAGAAAAAATAAAAGCATCCAAGAAGATGTGGCACATATATACAATGGAATATTACTCAGCCACAAAAAGGAATGGAATTGAGTTATTTGTAGTGAGGTGGATGGACCTAGAGTCTGTCATACAGAGTGAAGTAAGTCAGAAAGAGAAAAACAAATACCGTATGCTAACACATATATATGGAGTCTAAAAAAGAAAATGGTTCTAAAGAACCTAGGCGCAGGACAGGAATAAAGATGCAGATGTAGGGAATGGACTTAAGGATGCAGGGAGGGGGAAGGGTAAGCTGAGACGAAGTGAGAAAGTGGCATGGACATATATATACTACCAAATGTAAAATAGATAGCTCATGGGAAGCAGCCACATAGCACAGGGAGATCAGCTTGGTGCTTTGTGACCACCTAGAGTAGTGGGATAGGGTGGGTGGAAGGGAAAGCAAGAGAGAGGGGATATGGGGATATGCGTATGCATATAACTGATTCACATTGTTATACAGCAGAAACTAACACACCATTGTAGAGCAATTATACTCCAATAAAGATGTTAAAAATAAAACAATAAAAATAAAAGCATCCAAATTGGAAAGAAAGGAGAAAAAGTATCGCTCTTCACAGATGGCATTATTTTATATGTGGAAAACCCTAAAGCTTCTACAAAAGACAAAAAGAATGCTAAAGCTAATAACCAAATACAACAAAGTTGAAGAATATAAAATCAAAACACAAAAATCAGTTATGTTTCTATACACTATTAATGAAAAATCTGAAAAGGAAATTAAGAAAACAATTCTATTTACAATAGCATCAAAAAGAATAAAGTACTCAGGAATAAATTTCACCAAGGAGACAAAAGACTTATACAATGAAAACTACAAAACATTGCTGAAAGAAATTAAAGAAGACCTAAATAAATGGAAAGCTATCCCATGTTCATAGAATGGTAAACAAAGCACTGTTAAGATGACAATACCACCCTATCTCTTAGAATACTATCTCTTAGAATACTATCTCTTAGAATACTACCCTAAGAGATCTACAGGTTCAATGCAATCCCTATCAAAATCCCAATGATTTTTTTTGCAGAAATAGAAAAACCCATCTTAAAATTCATAAGAAATCCCATTTAGCCAAAACAGTTTTGAGAAAGAACAAAATTGGAGATTTCACACTTCCTGATTTCAAAACTTACTACAAAGCTACAGTAATCAAATAGTGTGGTACTGGCATAAATGAGTCATAATGACTAATAGAATAGAACAGAGAGGCCAGAAATAAACCCTCTTATTTGCATTCAATTGATTTTTTTACAAAGGTACCAAGGCCATTCAATGCAGAAAGGATTCAAAATGGATCAAAACCTAAAGTTAAGAGCTAAACTATACAATTTTTATAAGAAAACATTAGGAAAAAAACTTCATGACATTAGATTTGGCAAATGATTTTTTCTTTTTGGACATGACACCAAAAGCAGAGCAACAAAAGAAAAAAGTAGATAAATTAGGTTTCATCAAAATTAAAAACTTGTGTATCAAAGGATACTATCAAAAGAGTGAAAAGCCGACTCACAGAATGAGAGAAAATATTTGCAAATCATACACCTAATAAGGGATTAAGATCCAGAATATATAAAGAAATACAACTCAACAGCAACAGCAAAGCAACTTATTCTTAAAATGGGCAATGGACTTCAATAGACATTCCTCCAAAGAAAATATACAAGTAGCCAATAAGCATGTGAACAGATGCTCAATATCATTAGTCATCAGAAAAGTGCAAACAAAACCACAATGGTATAACGTTTCACATCCATTAGGATAGCTATTATCAAAAAACAAAAAGAGAAAATAACAAGCATTGATGAAGATGTGGAGAAATTGGAACCCTTGTGTATTGCTGGTGGGAATGTAAAATGGTATAGCCACTGTGGAAAACAGTTTGGCAGGTCCTTAAAAAGTTAAATGCGGAATTGCCCTATGATCCAGCAATTCCACTTCTAGGTATATACACAAAACAATTAAAACCACAAACAAATATTTGTACACCAATGTTTATTGCAGCATTATTCATAGTAGCCAAAAGGTAAAAGCAATACAAGTGGCTATCAGTAGATGAATGAATAAACAAATGTGGTATGTATATACAATGGAATATTATTCAGCCATAAAAAGGAATTCTGATATGTGCTATATAGCATGTACAATCTTGAAGTAATACAGAAACAAGAGGACAAATATTGCATGATTCCACTTCTATGATGAACGTAGAATAGGCAAATTCATAGAGACAGGAAAAATAGAGGTTACTGGGGACTGGTGTGGGAGGGGAGAATGAGTGCTATTGTTTAATGGGTTCAGAGGTTCTCTTTGGGATGATGAAAATTTCTGAAAATAGTGGTGATAGTTGCATAACATTGTGAATATACTTGCAACCACTGAATTGTACATGAAAAATGATAAATTTTATGTTATGTGTATTTTACCACATTAAAATGAAATCCAACTCTTAGCGTCCACTTTATACCCTTCTACTAAGTTTTGGTTCTGGTTTTTGGTTTGCTATTGATGACAGTGGTTGTTTTCAACTAGTACTTCCTTCAAGCTAAAGAAGGATTTCTATAAAATAAAGGAAATCCTCATTTTTTCTAATTGGTAAGACAATTGCTGAACTATTTCATTTCCTCTTAGACTTTCTCTTCACACCCACTCAATTCCATATAAGATGAACTTAGTGACTCCTCTCTTCTGAAACAATTTCAAGAAAATTAGCTCCACAAATTATTTGGTAACCTGTTCTACCATTTCTCCTGGCTAAAACTGGTGACTGAGGCAGAAGTTTGTTTTGTTTAACCATCTCTATCTTTTAATGGGCAAATGTGCTCAAATGATAACAAGATAATTTCAACTCAGAAGGAAAAAAGAAGATACAATGACGCAGTTAAGTAAAAACTTTAAAAATGTAAAGACAGAAAACTGGTTTTTTATGTTCTTATTCCTCGATTTTCCAATCCTATCAAAATACATCAAAACACCAATAATGCATTTGCAATTTAATAGAAAATAATTACCTATAGCAATCAAAAAATCTTTGTATTGGATTATTTATCTAAAATTTGACTTTAATTTGTAATTCTCTTCAGATGGTATATTTAGATTCACTGTAATCTACAGTGTATGCAGACTATTTGAAGAGCCTGTGAGTTTTATAGTTTTGCAATCAGTGTGTTGTTTTGTTTTGTTTGGCATGGCATACATCTTTATTATATATTGGGTGGGCCAAAAAGCCTTCAGTTTTTTAAGTAAAAATAAAAGACACATTTTTCATTTTCACCATGAACTTTATGGAACAACGTATTCACCCTTTTGTTCCACTACTTTCTGCCATTTTTCAGGCAACTTCATAATTCCATCTTCCCAAAACTTTTTGAGCAAAGAACTTTTCCAGGTGCCTTTTACAGTCTTCCAGGGAATTGAAATTTTTTCCACTAAGAGAATTTTGTAAAGACTGAAATAAGTGGAAATCTGAAGACGCGATGTGTGGTGAATACAGAAGATGAATAATAACTTCCCAGCCAAAGTGTAATAGTTTTTGCCTGGTCATCAAAGACACATGCAGTCTTGCGTTATCCTGATGGAAGATTATGCGTTTTCTCTTGACTAATTCTGGATGCTTTTTGTCGAGTGCCATTTTCAGTTGGTCTAATTGGGAGCCGTACTTGTTGGAATTAATGTTTGGTTTTCTGGAAGGAGCTCATAATAGATAACTCCCTTCCAATCCCACCATATACACAACATCACCTTCATTGGATGAAGACTGGCCTTTGGTGTGGTTGGTGGTGATTCATTTCGCTTGCCCCACGATCTCCTCTGTTCCACATTGTTGTACAGTATCCACTTTTCATTGCCCATCACAATTTGTTTTAAAAACAGAACATTTTCATTACATTTAAGTAGAGAATCGCATGTGGAAATATGGTCAAGAAGGTATTTTTCACTTAACTTCTGTGGAATCCAAACATCAAATCAATTCACGGAACCAAGCTGGTGCAAATGACCTTCAACGCTTGATTTGGATATTTTGAATATGTCAGCTATCTCCCACGTGGTATAACGTTGACCGTTCTCAATTATTCTTTCAATTGATCGCTATCAACTTCAACTGGTCAACCCGATAGTGGAGCATCATCCAGCGAGAAGTCTCCAGCACAAAACTTCACAAACCACTTTTGACATGTTCTATCAGTCACAGCACCTTCTCCATACACTGCACAAATATTTTTGTGCGTTTCATTTGCGTTTTTACCTTTCTTGAAATAATAAAGCATAATATTCCAAAAACGTTGCTTCTTTTCTTCCATCTTCAATATTAAAATGGCTACACAAAAATTTACCAATTTTGATGTCTTCTTTTTTTAATTGGAGAATAATTGCTTTACAATGGTGTGTTACTTTCTGCTTTATAACAAAGTGAATCAGTTATACATATACATATGTTCCCATATGTTCCCTCTTGTATCTCCCTCCCTCCCACCCTCCCTATCCTACCCCTCCAGGCGAGCACAAAGCACCGAGCTGAACTCCCTGTGCTATGCGGCTGCTTCCCACTAGCTATCTACCCTACCTTTGGTAGTGTATATATGTCCATGCCTCTCTCTCGCTTTGTCACAGCTCACCCTTCCCCCTCCCCATATCCGCAAGTCCATTCTCTAGTAGGTCTGGGTCTCTATTCCTGTCTTACCCCTAGGTTCTTCGTGACATGTTTTTTTCTTAAATTCCAGATATATGTGTTAGCATACGGTATTTGTCTTTCTCTTTCTGACTTACTTCACTCTGTAGGACAGACTCTAGGTCTATCCACATCATTACAAATAGCTCAATTTCGGTTCTTTTTATGGCTGAGTAATATTCCATTGTATATATGTGCCACATCTTCTTTATCCATTCATCCGATGATGGACACTTAGGTTGCTTCCATCTCCGGGCTGTTGTAAATAGAGCTGCAATGAACATTTTGGTACATGAATCTTTTTGAATTATGGTTTTCTCAGGGTATATGCCCAGGAGTGGGATTGCTGGGTCATATGGTAGTTCTATTTGTAGTTTTTTAAGGAACCTCCATACTGTTCTCCACAGTGGCTGTATCAATTCACATTCCCACCAACAGTGCAAGAGGGTTATCTTTTCTCCACACCCTATCCAGCATTTATTGTTTCTAGACTTTTTGATGATGGCCATTCCGACCGGTGTGAGATGATATCTCATTGTAGTTTTGATTTGCATTTCTCTAATGATTAATGATGTTGAGCATTCTTTCATGTGTTTATTGGCAATCTGTATATCTTCTTTGGAGAAATGTCTATTTAGGTCTTCTGCCCATTTTTGGATTGGGTTGTTTGTATTTTTGTTATTAAGCTGCATGAGCTGCTTATAAATTTTGGAGAGTAAACCTTTGTCAGTTGGTTCATTTGCAAATATTTTCTCCCATTCTGAGGGTTGTCTTTTGGCCTTCTTTATGGTTTCCTTTGCTGTGCAAAAGCTTTGAAGTTTCATTCAGTCCCATTTGTTTATTTTTGTTTTTATTTCCATTTCTCTAGGAGGTGGGTCAAAAAGGATCTTGCTGTGATTGATGTCATAGAGTGTCCTGCCTATGTTTTCCTCTAAGAGTTTGATAGTTTCTGGCTTTACATTTAGGTCTTTAATCCATTTTGAGCTTATTTTTGTGTATGGTGTTAGGCAGTGATCTAATCTCATACTTTTACATGTACCTGTCCAGTTTTCCCAGCACCACTTATTGAAGAGGCTGTCCTTTCTCCACTGTACACTCCTGCCTCCTTTATCAAATATAAGGTGACCATATGTGCATGGGTTTATCTCTGGGCTTTCTATCCTGTTCCACTGATCTATATTTCTGTTTTTGTGCCAGTACCATACTGTCTTGATTACTGTAGCTTTGTAGTATAGTCTGAAGTCAGGGAGCCTGATTCCTCCAGCTCCGTTTTTCGTTCTCAAGATTGCTTTGGATATTCGGGGTCTTTTGTGTTTCCATACAAATTGTGACATTTTTTGTTCTACTTCTGTGAAAAATGCCAGTGGTAGTTTGATAGGGATTGCATTGAATCTATAGATTGCTTTGGGTAGTAGAGTCATTTTCACAATGTTGATTCTCCAATCCAAGAACATGGTATATCTCTCCATCTATTTGTATCATCTTTAATTTCTTTCATCAGTGTCTTATAATTTTCTGCATACAGGTCTTTTGTCTCCTTAGCTGGGTTTATTCCTAGATATTTTATTTTTTTTGTTGCAACGGTAAATGGGAGTGTTTTCTTGATTTCACTTTCAGATTTTTCATCATCAGTGTATAGGAATGCCAGAGATTTCTGTGCATTAATTTTGTATCCTGCTACTTTACCAAATTCATTGATTAGCCCTAGTAGTTTTCTGGTAGCATCTTTAGGATTCTGTATGTATAGTATCATGACATCTGCAAACAGTGACAGCTTTACTTCTTCTTTTCTGATTTGGATTCCTTTTATTTCCTTTTCTTCTCTGATTGCTGTGGCTAAAACTTCCAAAACTATGTTGAATAAGACTGGTGAGAGCGGGCAACTTTGTCTTGTTCCTGATCTTAGTGGAAATGCTTTCAGTTTTTCACCATTGAGGACGATGTTGGCTGTGGGTTTGTCATATATGGCCTTTATTACGTTGAGGAAAGTTCCCTCTATGCCTACTTTCCGCGGGGTTTTTATCATAAATGGGTGTTGAATTTTGTCGAAAGCTTTCTCTGCATCTATTGAGATGATCATATGGTTTTTCTCCTTCAGTTTGTTAATATGGTGTATCACGTTGATTGATTTACATATATTGAAGAATCCTTGCATTCCTGGAATAAACCCCACTTGATCATGGTGTATGATCCGTTTAATGTGCTGTTGGATTCTGTTTGCTAGTATTTGTTGAGGATTTTTGCATCTATGTTCATCAATGATATTGGCCTGTAGTTTTCTTTCTTTGTGACATCCTTGTCTGGTTTTGGTATCAGGGTGATGGTGGCCTCGTACAATGAGTTTTGGAGTGTTCCTCCCTCTGCTATATTTTGGAAGAGTCTGAGAGGGATAGGTGTTAGCTCTTCTCTAAATGTTTGATAGAATTTGCCTGTGAAGCCATCTGGTCCTGGGCTTTAGTTTGTTGGAAGATTTTTAATCACAGTTTCAATTTCAGTGCTTGTGATTGGTCTGTTCATATTTTCTATTTCTTCCTGATTCAGTCTTGGCAGGTTGTGCATTTCTAAGAATTTGTCCATTTCTTCCAGGTTGTCCATTTTATTGGCATAGAGTTGCTTGTAGTAATCTCTCATGATCTTTTGTATTTCTGCAGTGTCAGTTGTTACTCCTTTTTCATTTCTAATTCTATGATTTGAGTCTTCTCCCTTTTTTTCTTGATCAGTCTGGCTAATGGTTTATCAATTTTGTTTATCTTCTCAAAGAACCAGCTTTTAGTTTTATTGATCTTTGCTATTGTTTCCTTCATTTCTTTTTCATTTATTTCTGATTTTTATGATTTCTTTCCTACTGCTAAATTTAGGGTTTTTTTGTTCTTCCTTCTCTAATTGCTTTAGGTGCAAGGTTAGGTTGTTTATTCGAGATGTTTCCTGCTTCTTAACGTGGGCTTGTATTGCTATAAACTTCCGTCTTAGAATTGCTTTTGCTGCATCCCATAGGTTTTGGGTCGTTGTGTCTCCATTGTCATTTATTTCTTGGTATGTTTTTATTTCCTCTTTGATTTCTTCAGTGATCACTTCGTTATTAAGTAGTGTATTGTTTAGCCTCCATGTGTTTGTATTTTTTACACATCTTTTCCTGTAATTGATATCTAGTCTCATAGCGTTGTGGTCAGAAAAGATACTTGATACAATTTCAATTTTCTTAATTTTACCAAGGCTTGATTTGTGACCCAAGGTATGATCTATCATGGAGAATGTTCCATGAGCACTTGAGAAGAAAGTGTATTTTGTTGTTTTTGGATGGAATGTCCTATAAATATCAATTAAGTCCATCTTGTTTAATGTATCATTTAAAGCTTGTGTTTCCTTATTTATTTTTATTTTGGATGATCTGTCCATTGGTGAAAGTGGGGTGTTAAAGTCCCCTACTATGAATGTGTTACTGTCAATTTCCCCTTTTATGCCTGTTAGTATTTGCCTTAGGTATTGAGGTGCTCCTATGTTGGGTGCATAAATATTTACAATTGTTATATCTTCTTCTTGGATCGATCCCTTGATCATTATGTAGTGTCCTTCTTTGTCTCTTCTAGTAGTCTTTATTTTAAAGTCTATTTTGTCTGATATGAGAATTGCTACTCCAGCTTTCTTTTGGTTTCCATTTGCATGGAATATCTTTTTCCATCCCCTTACTGTCAGTCTGTATGTGTCTCAAGGTCTGAAGTGGGTCTCTTGTAGACAGCAAAGATATGGGTCTTGTTTTTGTATCCATTTTGCTAATCTGTGTCTTTTGGTGGGAGCATTTAGTCCATTTACATTTAAGGTAATTATCGATATGTATGTTCCTATTCCCATTTTCTTAATTGTTTTGGGTTTGTTATGATAGGTCTTTTCCTTCTCTTGTGTTTCTTGCCTAGAAAAGTTCCTTTAACATTTGTTGTAAAGCTGGTTTGGTGGTGCTGAACTCTCTCAGGTTTTGCTTGTCTGTAAAGGTTCTAATCTCTCCATCAAATCTGAATGAGATCCTTGCTCGGTAGAGTAATCTTGGTTGCAGGTTTTTCTCCTTCATCACTTTCAGTATGTCCTGCCACTCCCTTCTGGCTTGCAGAGTTTCTGCTGAGAGATCAGCAGTTAACCTTATGGGGATTCCCTTGTGTGTTATTTGTTGTTTTTCCCTTGCTGCTTTTAATATGCTTTCTTTGTATTTAATTTTTGACAGTTTGATTAATATGTGTCTTGGTGTATTTCTCCTAAGATTTATCCTTTATGGGACTCTCTGTGCTTCCTGGACTTGATTAACTATTTCCTTTCCCATATTAGGGAAGTTTTCAACTATAATCTCTTCAAATATTTTCTCAGTCCCTTTCTTTTTCTCTTCTTCTTCTGGAACCCCGATAATTCGAATGTTGGTGCATTTAATGTTGTCCCAGAGGTCTCTGATACTGTCTTCAGTTCTTTTCATTCTTTTTTCTTTATTCTGCTCTGCAGTAGTTATTTCCACTATTTTATCTTCCAGGTCACTTATCCGTTCTTCTGCCTCAGTTATTATGCTGTTGATCCCATCTAGAGTATTTTTAATTTCATTTATTGTGTTGTTCATCATTGCTTGTTTCATCTTTAGTTGTTCTAGGTTCTTGTTAAATGTTTCTTGCATTTTGTCTAGTCTATTTCCAAGATTTTGGATCATCTTTACAATCATTATTCTGAATTCTTTTTCAGGTAGACTGCCTATTTCCTCTTCATTTGTTAGGTCTGGCGGGTTTTTATCTTGCTCCTTCATCTGCGGTGTGTTTTTCTGTCTTCTCATTTTGTTTATCTTACTGTTTGGGGTCTCCTTTTTGCAGGCTGCAGGTTCGTAGTTCCTGTTGTTTTTGGTGTCTGTCCCCAGTGGCTAAGGTTGGTTCAGTGAGTTGTGTAGGCTTCCTGGTGGAGGGGACTAGTGCCTGTGTTCTGGTGGATGAGGCTGGATCTTGTCTTTCTGGTGGGCAGGTCCACGTCTGGTGGTGTGTTTTGGGGTGTCTGTGGACTTATCATGATTTTAGGCAGCCTCTCTGCTAATGGATGGGGTTGTGTTCCTGTCTTGCTAGTTGTTTAGCATAGGGTGTCCAGCACTCTAGCTTGCTGGTCGTTGAGTGAAGCCGGGTGCTGGTGTTGAGATGGAGATCTCTGGGAGATTTTCGCCGTTTGATATTATGTGGAGCTGGGAGGTGTCTTGTGGACCAGTGTCCTGAAGTTGGCTCTCCCATCTCAGAGGCACAGCACTGACTCCTGGCTGCTGCACCAAGAGCCTTTCATCCACACAGCTCCTTAATTTAGGATGATTCATTGTCTATTCATGTATTCCACAGATGCAGGTACATCAAGTTGATTGTGGAGATTTAATCCGCTGCTCCTGAGGCTGCTGGGGGAGATTTCCCTTTCTCTTCTTTGTTCTCACAGCTCCCAGGGGCTCAGCTTTGGATTTGGCCCCGCCTCTACATGTAGGATTGCTGGAGAGCGTCTGTTCTTGGCTCAGACAGGACGGGGTTAAAGGAGCCGCTGATTCGGGGGCTCTGGCTCACTCAGCCCGGGGGGAGGGAGGGGCACGGAGTGCGGGGCGGGCCTGCGGCGTCAGAGGCCGGCGTGACGTTGCACCAGCCTGAGGCGCGCCGTGCATTCTCCCGGGGGAGTTGTCCCTGGATCCCCAGACCCAGCAGTGGCGGGCTGCACAGGCTCCCCGGAAGCGGGTGTGAGGAGTGACCTGTGCATGCACACAGGCTTCTTGGTGGCAGCAGCAGCAGCCTTAGCGTCTCATGCCCGTCTCTGGGGTCCGCGCTTTTAGCCGTGGTTCCCGCCCGTCTCTGGAGCTCCTTTAAGCAGAGCTCTTAATCCCCTCTCCTCGCGCACCAGGAAACAAAGAGGGAAGAAAAAGTCTCTTGCCTCTTCGTCATGTCCAGACTTTTCCCCGCACTCCCTCCGGGCTAGCCGTGGTGCACTAACCCCCTGCAGGCTGTATTCGCGCCGCCAACCCCAGTCCCGTCCCTGCGCTCCGACCGAAGCCCGAGCCTCAGCTCGCAGCCCCGCCCGCCGCGGCGGGTGAGCAGACGAGCCTCTCGGGCTGGTGAGTGCCGGTCGGCACCGATCCTCTGTGCGGGAATCTCCCCGCTTTGCCCTCCGCACCCCTGTGGCTGCGCTCTCCTCCGCGGCCCCGAAGCTCCCCCCTCTGCCACCCGCAGTCTCCGCCCGCGAAGGGGCTTCCTAGCGTGTGGACACTTTTCCTCCTTCACAGCTCCCTCCCACCGGTGCAGGGCCCGTCCCTATCCTTTTGTCTCTGTTTATTCTTTTTTCTTTTGCCCTACCCAGGTATGTGGGGGGTTTCTTGCCTTTTGGGAGGTCTGAGGTCTTCTGCCAGCGTTCAGCAGGTGTTCTGTAGGAGTTGTTCCACGTGTAGATGTATTTCTGGTGTATCTGTGAGGAGGAAGGTGATCTCCGCGTCTTACTCTTCCGCCATCTTCCCGGAAGCCCATAAGTCTTTTTTAAAATGCACGCTAAGAATATTGTTTCCAATGAAGTTAAAGACAACTAAGTGCTACCAGAGCCATCCTACAGAAAAAACAGAACAAACATTTTGGTCCACGCAATACTTATTTAACATTACAAAAAAATTTAAGTGCAAGATTATGTGACCCATTTAACATTTGAAAAACATTTAAGAATAAGACAAAAAATGTACTTTTATGATCTAAAAATGACCCAAATTTTATAGATGGAAATCAAGACCAATAATCATAGGCATCTTCTTCATAATTACACCAAATATGTAACACTACCTATAATTTTAGCTATTTAGAAGGTAATATTTTTTGTTTATTCATTAAAATAGTCTGGAAAATCTATTCCCTCAGGTATCTACATCTTTAAAAGGAAAAATAAAGAAATGCAGTGTAGAGAAAGAAGGCTTTTCTGAAAATCCATTAATATTCCAATTTCAATGCAAGGAAAATTATGCAAGGATCATTCTGACAAATTAAGATTTGTAAATGTGTAAGTGCAAATTTTCACAGCAAATAGTACTTGAGTAATTATACCTAAAACATATAAAATCATTTTTTATATATTTACGAGTACACTACTTTTTTTAAACATCTTTATTGAAGTATAATTGCTTTACATTGTTGTGTTAGTTTCTGCTGTATAACAAAGTGACTCAGCTACACGTATACATATATCCCCATATCTCCTCCCTCTTGCATCTCCCTCCCACCCTCCCTATCCCACCCCTCTAGGTGGTCACGAAGCACCGAGCTGATCTCCCTGTGCTATGCGGCTGCTTCCCACTAGCTATCTAGTTTACATTTGACTACTTTTTAAAAAAAGACTATTTTTTTAGAGCAGTTTTAGGTTTACAATAAAATTGAGATGAAGTTACAAGACTTCCCATCTCCTCCCCTGCTCCCACACATGATAGCCTCCCTCATTTTCAACATCCTCTGTACTCTTCCTGTTCATCTCTTTTCCCTCCCCACCCCACCCCAACTACTGATTCTTTTTATTGTCTCTACAGTTTCACCTTTTCCAGAATGTCACATAGTTTTGAACCATATAGTAGGTAGCCTTCTCCAATTGGCTTCTTTCACTTACTAGTATACAGTTAAACTTCCTCCATGTTTTTTCAAGGCCTTATAGCTGATTCTTTTCTAGAACTGAATGGTATTTCATTGTCTGGTTGATTTATCTATTCCCCTACCAAAGGACATCTTGGTTGTTTCTAAGTTTGGGGAATTAAGAATAAAGCAGCTAAAAACATCCAGGTTCAGGTTTTTGCATGGACATAAGCTCCCAACTCCTTTGGGTAAATGTTTAAGGAGCATGACTGCTGGATCAGATGGTAACAGTATGTTTAGTTTTGTAAGAAACCATCAAATTGTCTTCCAAAGTAGCTGCACCATTTTGCATTCCCACCAACAATGAATGAAAGTTCCTGTTGCTCCACATCCTTACTGGCATTTGGTGTTGTCAGTACTTTGATTTTGGCCATTCTAATTGGTATGTAGTGGCATCTCATTGTTGGTTTAATTTGCATTTCCCTGATGACATATGATTTGGAACATCTTTTCATATGCTAATTTCCCATCTGTATATCTTCTTTGATGAGGTGTCTGTTCAGGTCTTTTTTCCATTTTTAAATTGGATTGCTTGTTTTCTTATTGTTGAAATTCAAGTGTTATTTGTATATTTTGGATAACAGTCTTTATTGATTTGTCTTCTGTAAATATTTTCTCCCACTGTGTGGTTTGTTTTCTACTTCTTTTGATATTGTTTTTCACTGAGAAGATGGTTTTTAATATTAATGAAGTCCAGCTTATCGATTATGCCTTTCATGGATCATATCTTTGGTGTTATATTTTAAAAGGCATCACTACACCCAAGGTTACTAAGTTTTCTCCTATGTTTTCTTCTAGAAGTTCTATAGTTTTGTGTTTTCCATTTAGATCTGTGATCCATCTTGACTTAATTTTGTGAAGAGTATATCGTCTGTGTGTAGATTCATGTTTCTGCATGTGGATGTCCAGTAATTCCAACACCATTTGTTGAAAACACTATCTTTTCTCCATTTTATTAATTTTCCTCCTTTCTCAAACTGGTTGACAGATTTATGTGGGTCTATGTCTGGCTTCTCTGTTCTGTTCTTTTGCCAATAAAATTCTGTCTTGACAACTGCAGCTTTATAATAAGACTTGAAGTCAGGTAGTGTCAGTTCTCCAACTTTGTTCTTCTCCTCGATATTGTGTTGACTATTCTGGATCTTTTGTCTCTCCATATAAACTTTAGAATTAGTCTGTCAATATCCACAAGGTAACTTGCTGGGATTTTTATTGGGGTTGCATTGAATCTATAGATCAAGTTGATAGATATAGACCAGTTGATACAATTGCTATAGAGATACAGTTGATCAACTCTGGATCAGCTCAAGTGAAGAACTGACATCTTGACAATATTGAGCCTTCCTATCCATGTACATGGAATATCTCTCCATTTATTTAGTTCTCCTTTGAAATCTTTCATTTTATAGTTTTATAGTTTTGCTCATATAGGTCTTATACATATTTTGTTAAATTTTCACCTAAGTATTGCATTTGGGGAGGTGCTAATGTAAATATTAATGTGTTTCTAATTTTTAATTTTACTTGTTCATCCCCTGATATACAGAAAAGCAGCTGACTTTTGTATATAAACCTTGTATCCTGCAATCTTGGTATAATCACTTTTTAGTTCCAGAAGTTTTTTTGGCCAATTTTTATGAATTTTCTACGTAGATGATCATGTCATCTGTGAATAAAGGAAGTGTTATGTCTTCCTTCCTAGTCTGTATACATTTTATTTCCTTTACTTGCCTTATTAAATTAGTAAGGACTTCCAATATGAGGTTGAAAAGTAGTGGTGAGAGGGGACATCCTTGCCTCTTACCTCACCTTAATGGGAAAGCTTCAAATTTATTACCATTAAGTATGATGTTAGCTGTAGGCTTTTTGTAGATAGTCATTATGCAGTTGAGAAAGTTCCACTCTATTCCTAGTTTATTGAGATTTTTTAAAAATCATAGATATTGGATTTTTTCAAACACTTTTTCTGCATCAATTGATAAGATCATGTGATTCTTTCCTATTTAGTCTGCTGATATGATGGACTGCATTACTTGATTTTCAAATGGTGAACCAGCCTTGCACACCTGGGATAAATCCCACTAAATTATGGTGTGTAATTCTTTTTATAGCTTTTTTTTATTGGAGTATAATTGCTTTAAAATGTTGTGTTAGTTTCTGCCGTACAATGAAGTGAATCAGCTATATGTATAACTATATCCCCTCCCTCTTGGACCTCTCTCTCACCCACCCCTATCCCACCAATCTAGGTCATCACCGAGCACTGAGCTGAGCTCCCCATGCTATACAGCATGTTCCCACTAGCTATCTATTTCACACATGGTAGTGAATTTATGTCAAACTTAATCTCCCAGTTGGTCTCACCCTCCCCTTCCCCACTGTGTCCACATGTCCATTCTCTACATCTCCGTCTCTATTCCTGTCCTGCAAATAGGTTCGTCTGTACCATTTATCAAGATTCCACATATGTGCATTAATATACGATATTAGTTTTACTCTTTCTGGCTTACTTCACTCTGTATGACAGATGCTAGGTCCATCCATATCTCTACAAATTACCCAATTTCATTCCTTTTATGGCTGAGTAATATTCCATTGTATATATGTATCACATCTTCTGTATCCATTCATCTGTAGTTGGATATTTAGGTTTTTTCCATATCCTGGCTATTGTAAATAGTGGTGCAATGAACATTGGGGTACATGTGTCCTTTTGAATTATGGTTTTCTCAGGGTATATGCCCAGTAGTGGGATTGCTGGGTCATATAGTAGTTCTATTTTTAGTTTTTTAAGGAACCTCCATACTGTTCTCCATAGTGGCTGTTTCAATTTACATTCCCACCAACAGTGCAAAAGGGTTCCCTTTTCTCCACACCCTCTCCAACATTTACTGTTTGTAGATTTTTTGATGATGGCAATTCTGACCGGTTTGAGGTGATACCTCACTGTAGCTTTGATTTGCATTTCTCTAATAATTAGTGATGTTGAGTATATTTTCATGTGCCTCTTGGCCATCTGTATGTCTTCTTTGGTGAAATGTCTTTTTAGGTCTTCCGCCCATTTTTGGATTGGGTTGTTTTTTTGATAATGAACTCCATGAGCTGTTTGTATATTTTGGAGATTAACCCTTTGTCCGTTGCTTCATTTGCAAATATTTTCTCCTATTCTGAGGGTTGTCCTTTTGTCTTGTTTATGGTTTCCTTTGCTGTGCAAAAGCTTTTAAGTTTCATTATGTCCCATTTCTTTATTTTTCTTTGTATTTCCATTACTGCAGGAGGTGGGTCAAGAAAGATCTTGCTGTGGTTTATGTCAAAGAGTGTTTGTCCAATGTTTTCCTCTAAGAGTTTTATAGTGTCCAGTCTTACATTTAGGTCTTTAATCCATTTTGAGTTTATTTTTGTGTATGGTGTTAGCGAGTGTTCTAATTTCATTCTTTTACATGTAGCTGTCCAGTTTTCCCAGCACCAATTATGGAAGAGGCTGTCTTTTCTCCATTGTATATTCTTGCCTCCTTTATCAAAAATAAGGTGACCATATGTGCGTGGGTTTATCTCTGGGCTTTCTATCCTGTTCCATTGATCTATCTTTATGTTTTTGTGCCAGTACCATACTGTCTTGATTACTGTAGCTTTGTAGTATAGTTTGAAGTTGGGGAGCTTGACTCCTCCAGCTCCGTTTTTCATTCTCAAGATTTCTTTGACTATTCATGGTCTTTTGTGTTTCCATACGAATTGTAAAATTTTTTGTTCTAATTCTGTGAAGAATGCCATTGGTAGTTTGATAGGGATTGCATTGAATCTGTAGATTGCTTTGGGTAGTACAGTGATTTTCACAATATTTATTCTTGCAATCCAAGAACATGGTATATTTCTCCATCTGTTTATGTCATCTTTGATTTCTTTCATCAGTGTTTTATAGTTTCCTGAGTACAAGTCTTCTGTCTCCTTAGGTAGGTTTATTCCTAGGTATTTTACTCTTTTTGTTGCAATGGTAAATAGTATTGTTTACTTAATTTCTCTTTCTGATTTTTTGTTGTTAGTGTATAGGAATGCAAGAGATTTCTGTGCACTAGTTTTGTATCCTGCAACCTTACCAATTTCATTGATTAGTTCTAGTAGTTTTCTGGTGGCATCTTTAGGATTTTCTATGTATAGTATCATGTCATCTGCAAACAGTGACAGTTTTACTTCTTCTTTTCCAATTTGTATTCCTTTTATTTCTTTTTCTTCTCTGATTGCCAGTCTAGGACTTCCAAAACTATGTTGAATAAGAGTGGTGAGAGTGGACGTCCTTGTCTTGTTCCTGATCTGAGTTGATATGCTTTCAGTTTTTCACCATTGAGATTAATGTTTGCTGTGGGTTTGTCATATATGGCCTTTACTATGTTGAGGTAGGTTACCTCTATGACCTTTTTCTGGAAAGTTTTTATCATAAATACGTGTTGAATTTTGTCAAAAGATATTTCTGCATCTATTGAGATGAACATATGTTTTTTCTTCCTTAATTTGTTAATATGGTTTATCACATTGATTGATTTGCATATATTGAAGAATTCTTGCATTCCTACCCCCCTTGATCATGGTGTATGATCCTTCTGTGTTGTTGGATTCTGTTTGATAGTATTTTGTTTAGGATTTTTGCATCTATGTTCATCAGTGATACTAGCCTATAATTTTCTTTTTTTGTGATATCTTTGTCTGGTTTTGGTATCATAGTGATGGTAGCCTCATATAACAAATTTGGGAGTGTTCCTCCCTCTGGAATTTTTTGGAAGAGTTTGAGAAGGATGGGTGTTAGCTCTTCTCTAAATGTTTGATAGAATTCTCCTGTGAAGCCATCTGTTCGTTGACATTTGTTTCTTGGAAGAATTTTAATTACAGTTTCAATTTCATTACTTATGATAGGTCAGTTTATATTTTCTAATTCTTCCTGGTTTAGTCTTGGAAAATTGTACTTTTCCAAGAATTTGTCCATTTCTTCCCAGTTATCCATTTTATTGGCATATAGTTTTCTGTAATAGTCTCTTAAAATCCTTTCTATTTCTGCTATGTCAGTTGTGATTTCTCCTTTTTCATTTCTAATTTTATTAATTGAGTCCTCTCCCTTTTTTCCTTGATTTATCTGGCTAAAGGTTTATCAATCAATTTTGGTTTTCTTCTCAAAGAACCAACTTTTAGTTTTATTGATCTTTGCTATTGTTTTCTTCGTTTCTATTTCATTATTTCTGCTCTGATCTTTATGATTTCTTTCCTTCTACTGACTGTGTTTTCTTTGTTCTTCTTCCTCTAGTTGCTTTAGGTGTAAGGATAGATTGTTTATTTGAGATTTTTCTTGTTTCTTGAGGTAGGATTGAATTGCTATAAACTTCCCTCTTAGAACTGCTTTTGCTGTGTCCCATAGGTTTTGGGTCATTGTGTTTTCATTGCCATTTGTTTCTATGTATTTTTTAATTTCTTCTTTGACTTCTTCAGTGATCTCTTGGGTATTTAGTAGTGCACTGTTCAGCCTCCATATATTTGTGTTTTTACAGTTTTCTTCCTGTAATCGATTTCTAATCTCATAGTGTTGTGGTCAGAAAAGATGCTTGATACGATTTTAATTTTCTTAAATTTTCTGATGCTTGATTTTTGGCCCAAGATGTGATCTATCATGGAGAATGTTTCATGTGCACTTGAGAAGAAAGTGTATTCTGCCACTTTTGGGTGGAATGTTCTATAAACATCAATTAAATCTATCTGGTCTATTGTGTCATTTAAAGCTTGTGTTTTCTTATTTATTTTCTGTTTGGATGATCTGTCCTTTGGTGTAAGTGGGGTGTTAAAGTCCCCTACTATTATTGTGTTACTGTCAATTTCCCCTTTCATGGTTGTTAGCATTTGCCTTATGTATTGAGGTGCTCCTGTGTTGGGTGCATAAATATTTACAATTGTTATATCTTCTTCTTGGATTGATCCTTTGATTATGTAGTGTCCTTCTTTGTCTCTTGTAATAGTCTTTATTTTAATGTCTGTTTTGTCTGATATGACAATTGCTACTCCAGCCTTCTTTTGATTTCCATTTGCATAGAATATGTTTTTCCATCCCCTCACTTTCAGTCTGTATGTGTCCCTAGGTCTGAAGTGGGTCTCTTGTAGACAGCATATATACAGGTCTTGTTTATGTATCCATTCGGCCAGTCTGTGTCTTTTGGTTGGAGCATTTAATCCATTTACATTCAAGGTTATTATTGATATGTATGTTCCTATTACCATTTTCTTAACTGTTTTGCCTTTGTTTTTGTGGGTCTTTCTCTTCTCTTGTGTTTCTCACCTAGAGAAGTTCCTTTAGCATTTGTTGTAAAGCTGGTTTGGTGGTGCTCCATTCTCTTAGCTTTTGCTTGTCTGTAAAGCTTTTGATTTCTCCATCGAATCTGAAAGAGATCCTTGCTGGGTAGAGTAATCTTGGTTGTAGGTTTTTCTTTTTCATCACTTTAAGTATATCCTGCCACTCTCTTCTGGCCTGCAGAGTTTCTGCTGAAAAATCAGCAGATAAACTTACAGGGATTCCATTGTATGTTATTTTTTGCTTTTCCCTTGCTACTTTTAATATTTTTTCTTTGAATTTAATGTTTGTTAGTTTGATTATGTGTCTTGGTATGTTCCTCCTAGTATTTATCCTGTATGGGACTCTCTGTGCTTCCTGGACTTGGGTGACTATTTCCTTTCCCATATTATGGAAGTTTTCTACTATAATCTCTTAGAAAATTTTCTCAGACCCTTTCTTTTCCTCTTCTTCTTCTGGGATGGGACCTGTATAATAATGTTGGTACGTTTAGTGTTGTCCCAGAGGTCTCTGAGATTGTCTTCAATTTTTTTCATTCTTTTTTCTTTTTCTGCTCCTCAGCAGTTATTTCCACCTTTCTGTCTTCCAGTTCACTTATTCGTTCTTTTGCCTCAGGTGTTTTGTTGTTGATTCCTTCTAGTGTATTTTTCATTTCAGTTATTGTGTTGTTCATCTCTGTTTGTTTGTTCTTTAGTTCTTCTAGACCTTTTTAAAACATTTTTTATACTTTCTCGAGCTGTGCCTACATTCTGTTTCCGAGATCCTGGATCATCTTTACTGTCATTACTCTAAATTCTTTTTCAGGTAGGTTGCTTATTTCCTCTTCATTTATTTGGTCTTATAGGTTTTTACCTTGTTCCTTCATCTGTGTCCCTTTTTTTTTTTTTTTTGATGGGTCAGTTTGTGTTCCTGTCTTACTGGTTGTTTGGCCTGAGGCTTCCAGCACTGGAGTTTGTAGGCTGTTGGGTAGAGCTCGGTCTTGGTGCCGAGATGAGGACCTCCAGGAGACCTCACTCCAATGAATATTCCCTGGGGTCTGAGGTTCTCTGCTAGTCCAGTGGTCCTGACTCGGAGCTCGACCAGAGGAGCTCAGTCCCGCCCCCTTGCTTGTGAACCAAGATCCTGCAAATCGTACAGGGCAGCAAAAAAAAAAAAAAAAAAAAAAAGGAGCAAAACAATAACAAAGGGAAAAAAATAAAATTAGAAAACTGATATGTTAGAAAAAATAAAAATATAGATTAAACAACAACCAGAAGGTAAAACAGAATCACAATAGGAAAAAAAGAGGGAAAAAGAAAAAAAAGCTGAATAAGGCCTTGGCTGTGGGGGGTGGGGCTTAGGCAGGGGTGGGGTTTAGGCAGTGGGCAGGGCCTATGCTTAGGACCCCCAGGGCCACAAAAGGCCCTGGGGGTTCGGGGGTGTGGGGCTTAGTCTCAACGTGCAGGAAGGGCCAAGGAATGCCTCTGGCCTTGGAGGGTGAAGGGCCAGGTCCAGGTCTGGGACCCAGGCTCCCTGGGCCCAAGTGTCAGGGGAAACACCCTGTGCACCTCCCCTGATCCTCCGATCCTGGAGGGCCCCTCTCCATCCGCCTCTCCTTGCTCCCCCACCCCCCATCTCCCTCCTAGGCCCCGAGGACCCAGGCAGCCTGGAGGAGGCCTTCAGAGGGTGGAGGACCTGGCCCAGGAGCCCAGCAGGCTTCCCAGAGCTGATTGGGCAGGGGACATACTAGGCACACTCCCCCCTTATCCTTTGAGCCCTCCCAGGGTCCCTCCAGACATGGGAACCCCTCCCCTCTCTCAGCCACCCCTCGGGGCACCAGTCCTGTACAGCCTCCACTTCTCCTACCTCCTCACTTCCCCCCATGTCCTACCCAGTCTCTCGGGGGTTCCTCCCATCTCCTTGGGTGCTGAGGTCTCCCAACAGCAACCGGCAGGTGCCCTACCTGTGGGGAGACAGGAACTCTGCATCCTTCCGTGCAGCCATCTTGACTCTGCCTCCCTCTTTTTATATCTTTTTGTATTTGATTTGCTAATATTTTGTTGAGGATTTTTGCCTCAATGTTCATGAGAGATATTGTTCTGTAGTTTTCTTGTAATATTTTTGTATGGTTTTAGTATTACGATAATGCTGGCTGTGTGGAATGAGTTAGGAAATATTCCTTCCTCTTCTGTCCTCTTCAAAGAGATTGCAGAGAATTGGTATCATTTCTTCCTTAAAAGTTAAGTAGAATTCACCAGTGAACCCATCTGTACCTGGTGCTTTCTGTTTTGGAAGGATATTAATTATTGATTCAATTTCTTTACTCAGTATAGGCCTATTCAGATCATCTATTTCTTCCTGTGTGAGTTTTGACAGATTGCTTCTTTCAAGGAGTTGATCCACTTTGTCTAGGTCGTCTAATTTGTGGACATAGAATTGTTCATAGCATTCCTTTGTTATCCTTTTAATTTCAGTGAGATCTGTAGTGATGTCCCCTCTTTAATTTCTGATGTTGCTAATTTGTGTCTTCTCTTTTTTTCTTAGTTTGCATGGCTAGAGGCATAACAATTTTAACAATCTTTTCAAAGAGCCAGGCTGTAGTTTTATTGATTTCTCTATTGATTTTCTGTTTTCAATTTCACTGATTTCTGCTCTAATTCTTATTATTTCTTTTCCTCCCCTTACATGGCATTTCATTTGCTCTCCTTTTACTAGTTTCCCAAGGTGGAAACTTAATTTATTGACTGTAGAGCTTTCTTTTCTAATATGTGCATTCAATATTATAAGTTTCCATCTAAACACTGCTTATGCTACGTTCTACACATTTCGATGTTTTGTTTTCATTTTTATTTACTCCAAAATATATTTTAATTTCTCTTGAGATTTCTTCTTTGACCCATGTGTTATTTAGAAACGTTTAATATCCACATAATTGGAGATTTTTCTATTACCTGTTACTGATTTTTAATTAAATTCCATTATGAGAACAGACATTATATTATTTCTATTCTTTTAAATTTGTTAGTTTCTGTTATGCCCCAGAATGTGGTTTATTTTGGTAAATGTTCCTTGTGAGCTTGAGAAGAATGTGTATTCTGCTTTTATCAGATGAAGTAGGCTGTAGATGTCAATTATATCCAGTTGATTGATAGTGTCATTGAGTTCAACTATGTCTTTACTGATTTTCTGACTGCTGGAACTGTCCATTTCTGAGAGAGGGGTGTTGAAGTTTCCAACTATAATAGTGGTTTCATCTATTTCTCTGCATTTCTATCAGTTTTTGCCTTATGTGGTTTGATGCTCTGTAGGTGTATACACATTAAGGATTATGTCTCCTTGGAGAATTGACTCCTTTATTATTATGTAATGATGCCTTTCTTAACCCTCGAAAAATTTCCTTACTTTGAAGTCTGGTCTGTCTGAAATTAATATAAGTACTTCTACTTTCTTCTGATTAATGTTAGCATGGTATATTTTTCTCCATCCATTTAATTTTAATCTATATGTTAAGTTAACTTCATAACTTTTTATAAGGACACAAAAGCTACATGGGTCTTAATACCAAAAATCATTAGAAGCAATGAGAATTACAATATAATTTTAATAGCATAACGTTTAATCACACAGTGTAGAACTACCAATGTTTCATTCAAATTTGCTGCAATGCCTATTAAATACCATAGACTTGAACTTTATATACATGTGTACACCCTTAGTAAACTATTAAATTAAACTACATACTCAATAATTTTCCTCCTACATGGAGCCTTTTGTACACGCCTTCATTATTTATACAAAGTGTTGCCACTTTCCAAAATATCAGGCATATTCATATTCAAATATTAGATACAAAATGCATTCTAAACTCAAATAAGTAATACTTTTCAGCTTATCTGAGCATTTTTCACTCTATAAATTCCAATACAAAGATAAATATAAATGTATGTAAAATATTTTCATATTTAAGAATATTAGAGTCAACTACTTGGTTATAAATTCTTCATAAAGAAGATTATCATGGTATGACTTGAAAGAAATTATTTATATGATAATTTTTTTAGAATTATAAGTATTGTAAGTTTCTGTGGGATTGACAGAAGAAGATAAAGATACATTGTTAAACAAGATATACTCGGGTCTTTCTTTAAGGAATTTAAAGATTAATGGGGAACTCAGAAAAGTAAAACACATAATGAAAGTCTTAAAAAAGTGCTATAGTTAGGGTTCTATGAGAACTCACAGGAGGGACACTCCAATGCCTGATGAATGAATACTTATATACTTCAACTTTAATCTGTATATTCAGTGGATTACTCACTTCTGGACATAATACTACTTGATGAAAAATTATGGTCTGAGGTAATCTGAAGATTTTATATTTTACTTTTCACAAATGCATGATTTAAATTATTATTCCCAGAGGGTAAGTAGAACACAGAAAAGAATAAAACAGGAAAATTTAAACAATGCTTTAAGCTACCTGTTTCTCTATAGGGTACAATTAAAATATTTAGTATTCATTGGGTTATTATAGTTCGCCAGACAATGTAACGGGAACATTCCCTATCTCGGTTAATCCTCTCGATCCTATAAAGTACTATTTAACCCTATTAAAGTATTAGTAATATGCTCATCTTTTAGATGTGGAAACTGGGGTTTACAGTAGTCAAAGATTTCGCCCCAAGTCATAAAGCCAGAAGCTAAGCTTTCAACAACTGTGAATAGATCTCCTCTTACGGTGTAAGGAAAAACCATAAAGCATAAGGGGAGAGTGAGATTGGGGGATTTGGTGGAGTGACAGGCAAGTTCAGTTATCCATTCTTTAGGCTATTTGTTATCACAGATCACTGCAGAGAATGCCTATGTTAAACATTACTCTGCACACATAAGCCTCTCAGAAATCTTTCTAGCATCTGAAAATGTATGCAGAATGGATAGCCCCTGCTATGAGTATCTGAGAGCATCCCAACATATGAAAGCAAATCGCATAATTCTGTATCTAATTATTTAACATCAGGATAACCATTATTTATTATCACATAAGACACTAATGCATTTGCTGTTATATTTGTAAGTTGAACTTCTAATTTTAAACAGGGCTCGTACCTGACTGTTTTCATGATGGTATCCAATTCCGCAAATAAGATATTCTTCTACTTTGAAATCTCCCTCTTCAATTAATGGCTTCCTATTATAAAACTTCATCTAGGTCTTACTGGTGTACCTTGACTTCATTATATTAAACTGAGTCAAATGTCTGAAACTAAATTTACTGCTTTCTATGCTGAAACCAATTGATTACATAAAAGTCGTTTGCCACAGCAGAATAAAAAGCATAATTCCATATTTGAAGGAGACCCTAAAACTACAATTCAAATGTTTTTAAAGAATCTAAACATTATTCCATAATTACAAGTGTATTTCCTAAAATTAATTTTAACTAATTAATTCTTGTGATGCACTTTATATAAACAATAAAAAAATTTCATTCTTGGACTAACTTAGTGGGAAAACATGTTCTAATTTTTAAGAGGCTTTATTGAAGGGTGCTTTTAGAAAAAGTGCAGAATACGTAACTAAAATTAACTATTAACATTTTCTAGAGATCAAGGGGAACCAACTTAGAAGACTATAACTTTGCTTAAATTTAGCACCATTTGTATACATCTTAAAAATTGATATGCTACAGTTTTTAAAAATAGTTTTTTTCTCTAGCATCTATTCTTCATTTCTTCCTATAGCGCAAAAATTTATTCCTGCCCCCCAAAAAGATTATAAATGCATGCATGTGCATAACAAAGAGGTTTGACTATGGGACATTTCCTTGTTAAAAAGATATCTCAAAGAGAGAAAATCCTGAATTTGGTTAAGTAATTGAAGTAAACATAAGAGAGAGTCACGAGTACATTTTTACAAAGGCCCAAGATGGGTGTGATCGTTCCCAGGCCAATGATTAAACTAAGTCTAACAAAGATAAAGGGTAGATCCTGGAGCACGATGCCCAGGGAATTCAGAAGTGGGTTCCGGGGAGTCAGTATCATTCGAAGAAGAGAAATGAAACTGAAGATGTAGACGGGGTAGACCCAGCCTGACTTGTACACGTTGGGGTGCCCGGCCACCCGCACCATTTCTATGGTGTCTGACCACAGCAGAAAGCTCCAGAGGAAGATCTCAGCGCGCACATCCTGCTGCGACATCATTCTCAGGATTCCCTGTTCGAAGGTGGGCTCTTGGGGTCCCTCCAGCTCAGGAGTCGAGCCCCCTGTTGTGGCTCCTGGTAGCCATGACAGCTGGGTCCTCTTGGCTGGCTGCGAAGGTGTCAGGTTTTCTTCATTTTGCCTCAATTCATCCGTCACAGTTTTTATTTGCGGCAAACTGGTCGTGTGGATGTGCCTGTCTTCGTTACCTGCAATAAGTTGATTTATTTACATTTTAACTTTAAATTTTTATTTAGAATTTAACTTTTCTCTAATTTTATTTAAATTTAAATTTTTATTTAAATTTTAAATTTTTATTTAGAATTTAACTTTTCTTTCAATTTTATTTAAATTTAAATTTTTATTTAAATTAAAATGTAAGTTTTTAATTGTTATTTAAATTAAAATTTAATTGTTATTTAAACTAGATTTTTATTTACCTGTGATTTTAAAATTTTTATTTAAAGTGAGATATTTAAATTTTTATGTAAATTTAAAATTTTATTTAAATTTAAAAATGAAATTTAAGTGTTCTCTTATTTGAGGTCTGTTTCACACATGGAATTTCAAGATAGCAATGAGTAGCACAGTGCAAAAAAAACAGAGGCAGAGAAGGCTCTTTGTGTCTTTGTATTTCCCTGGGTATGGATCCTAAGTCATTTTTACCATTTCAGAATAATAGCCATTACTGGTTACTGAGCTAAGTAAGCACTTTCACACATTATCTCATTTAATCCTCAGATAAAAAGGTGAGAGATAGGGATTACTATCCCATTCGATAAATATGGAAACTGGAGTACAAGAGGTGAAGTGATGCCTAAATTCAAATACACAGTTAGGAATGGGCAGAGCTGGAATTCACGCCCAGACTTGTTTGACCCCAATTGACAATCCCTTAACTTTATGGCTGCTAGCACTTTCTAGAGGCAATACATCACATGCTAATTATAAAACAGATACATATCATAAAATCAAATGAATCAAAAGTTCAATGGTCCAATCTTATTTTATAAGACGCCCACAGAGATCACTACAACCCAGATCGCCAAGCTTAGAGTCTGGTGCTAAGAGGGTCTTTTGGGCATGATCATGAGAGAGCACGAGAGAGCCTTAGTGAAGGATAACATTCTGTATCCAAGATTCTTAAGCTGTTCTTTCCCCCAGAGTTTTTGAACTCGTCAGTGCGATGGGTTAGACTAAAGTATCTCATTTGTGACCATGAAGCTGTGGCTGGTCAACATGTCAGTCATCTGAATGAGTAGGGCGTTTCCTCATTAACATCATAAAGTGAGTGAGTGTGTGTGTGTGTGTGTGTGTGTGTGTGTGAGAGAGAGAGAGAGAGAGAGAGAGAGAGAGAGAAAGAGAAAGAAGGAGAGAGAGAGAGAGGGAATGTGTGTGGCTCTCTGTATACACATGGGTGTTGAGGTTGGGGTTATGAAGGAAGCTCAAATCTCAGAACTTACTAACTGTTGATGGTATGATTTTTCTACATGAAAGGACTAGCACATTATTTTCCAAATATTTGAACACTTAAGCACCGTTTTCATTGCTAACGAATTTCTCAGGTCTTGACAAAGTTTACTCAGCAAATGTGCTGAGCTGCCACATTACTTGATAAGACAAAATTTAAAGGGAGTCATTAGATGGAATAGCTCTAAAGGTTAAAGACACAAAGTCAATAAAAGTTGTTGAGATGTACTGAGCTGAAGTGAAAACATTTTAAAACAAATAAGTTATTATGATTAATGACTAATAAAAGGCTTGCTTACTATAAGTAGGAGTTGTTTAAAGGACAAACCTCAGTTTTCTTTCTATACAATTAATTATTTTTAAATTTTAAGTGTGAATTGATTATATTTATCAAGTAAAAAATAAATTCTTGATGAGATATTATTTGCTTCTGGTATGAATCATTTAATAATATAAATAAATGTTAGGAACCATGACCCTTAGAAACTTCCTTATCAAACTTAGATGTCACAGTGGCATGAGTAGGAATCTTTTTTTTTAAATTGGAATATAGTTGATTTATAATGTTTTGTCAGTTCAGGTGTACAGCAAAGTGATTCAGTTATATATATATATGTATATTCATTCCTTTTCAGATTCTTTTCCCATATAGGTTATTACAGAATATTGAGTAGAGTTCCCTGTGCTCTAGTAGGTCCCTGTGCTCAGTAGGTCCTTGTTAGTTATCTATTTTATATACAGTAGTGTATATCTGTTAATCCCAATTTCATAATTTATCCCTTCCCCCTATGTTTCCCCTTTGGTAACCATAAGTTTGATTTTGAGATCTGTGAGTCTGTTTCTGTTTTGTAAATAAGTTCATTTGTGTTGTTTTTAAAATTAGATTCCACACATAAGTGATATCATACGCCAATGGAATATTACTCAGCCATAAAAAATAATTTATGAAAAAGAGAAAAATAATGCCACTTGCAGCAACATGGATGGACCTAGAGATTATCATACTTAATGAAGTAAGGCAGACAGAGAAAGGAATCATTCTGATAAATTACATTCAAGAGAGAAAAATATATGCTAATTACTATTATTTTAACAATCATAATATCATCTGTTTTTAAACTCAGATGCTCACTTGCATCAATTGTATCTCTTACTTCACCAAAAAAAAATCAATATAGAAAATACGTTTCTTAGAGTGTGTCAAGTCTTAGAGCACTCTCCTTCACCTCTCGTAGTAGATCAAGGTGTTCAAATGAAAATCCAAATTCCTTTGGCAATATGAGGAACAAAGCACATAATTTGGGCTTTTGAGGATGACTGCAAATTCAGCATTGTTTCAAAGCCAGGAAGTGCAATCTAAGAAGTGACACAATAACATTTTTTAAACAGTCATTGGGAGCCGTAATATCTGAGGATAAGAGCTGTTGGTACAAACAACGAATTCTTAGCTAGGGTTCATTTTTAATGAAATACAAAAGCCCTAATCCATGTGTATTTGGTAAAATCAGCCTCATATTTCTCCACGGCTCATTAGGGACTAGTTTAGATTTGTGGACTAGTTTAGGGTCTCTGCTGTCCTCTTTCCAAGTAAGAAGCATTATAACTATGAGCTGGAAAGCTCTGCTGGCCTCCCAAAGGGCAGGGTAGAGCTAAGGATGTTAAGAATTCATTTGGTCATTAGAACAGACCAGCAAGTTTATCCTCCAGTCACATAAACCTTCATGTATTCAATACTATTCCCTTCGGCTCCATGATTAGTTTCCCTCCAAATTATTATTTTTAAAATTTCCACTTATAGCTGGAATTCTTTTTATTGTTGCTGTTAGTTGTCAGGGTTTCTATTTGAGGAAAATTATATTTACTTGTGCAAAATCTGTAAAAGATATCAACACAAAGAGAGCAATCTACTCACTTCCTTAAAGGCTCACGTTGCCCTGCAAAAAGTAGAGGTCTTCCCTGGTCCGCCTGCCAATGCAGGGGACATGGGTTCGAACCCTGGTCCAGGAAGATCCCACATGCTGTGGAGCAACTAAGCCTGTGTGCTGCAACTACTGAGCCTACTCTCTAGAGTCCAAGAGCCACAAGTACTGAGCCAGTGTGCCACAACTACTGAAGCTCGTGTGCCTAGAAGCCCGTGCTCCGCAACAAGAGAAGCCACTGCAACGAGAAGCCCATGCGCCACAATGAAGAGTAGCCCCCACTCGCTGCAACTAGAGAAAGCCTGTGCACAGCAATGAAGACCCAACACAGCCAAAAACTTAATTAATTAATTAATTTTAAAAGAAAGAAATACAACACATAAAAAATGAAAAGTAAAAATAGCAGGCCTGCTGCGTAGTTCCCCACAGCTGATGCCAGCCGCCAAAACAACTTTATATCCTCACCGTGCACGCCAAATAAATAAGGAAATGCAATTTTTTTTTTTTTTTTTTTTTGCGGTACGCAGGCCTCTCACTGCTGTGGCCTCTCCCGTTGCGGAGCACAGGCTCCGGACGCGCAGACTCAGCAGCCATGGCTCACGAGCCCAGCCACTCTGCGGCATGTGGGATATTCCCGGACCGGGGCACGAACCCGTGTCCCCTGCATTGGCAGGCGGACTCTCAACCACTGCGCCACCAGGGAAGCCCAGGAAATGCAATTTTGATAACAGATAAATGTTTAAGTAGGTAACTCACACCTCTTTTGCTTTATTATTTCTTCACAGTGATGTATTTCTATCTCTAACTTGTTCCCCCAAAGTTTTAGATCACTTACAGGGAAAGTGTAAGTACAACATAACAAATCAGTAGTGAGGAATTTTCTAGAGTGACATGTATTCCTCTTGCAAAGAGAAAAAGAAAGCAATAAAAGTTATTTAAATAAAAAGAGAGCAAAAGAAGAGAGAAGAATCACAAAAAAGGGCACCTAAAAACAAGACAGGAATGATGCTGCTACTAAAAATGAACTTTTAAAATGAAATCAACATTTTAATTTTATTCATTCAAAAATTTCACTGTATAAAGGCAACTTGGAAAAGGGAAATCTCAGCTTAGGGGTAAAATGGCCTTTTTGAGGGAGAAGGGGGCTGGACTCAAGTGCCAACAGCAGGCGAGTGCTAGGTAGCGCCGTTAGTAGGAGGACAGGCTTCAAAACTGCCTCTCCAAACAACAGCTTCAAAACCGCTCCTGACGGGGGCTTCCCTCGTGGTCCAGTGGTTAAGACTTCACCTTCCACTGCAGGGGGCACAGGTTCGACCCCTGGTTGGGGAGCTAAGATCCCCGCATGGCACGGCCAAAAGACTGCGCCTGATGTTGGTTAAGGGCTAGAACACTTGGACACCCAAGCTGTCTGCTGTTAGCAGACACACTGTAGAGTGCTGTTCCAAGCTTAGGCTGGGCATTGAGAATAATGCAGTGGATAATGTCCCTGCCTTCACCACTCCGCCCCCTGGATCTGGGAAGTGACAGTTAAGCAGAGACTGAAGAACAAATAGGAATGAATTATGTGAGAATGGAGAAAGGAAATTTCCAGGTGTTAGGAAGAGTAGGTGTAAAGCTCCTTCAGCTAAAATGAGCTGAAAGGAGAAGAGTGTGGTGAGGGGCTGGTGGGGGGCAAGAGAGCGAAGAAGAGGAGAGAAGCTAAGACTTACTAAGTGTCTTCTCCATACCAGGTGCCCTTCTAAGCCCTTTCTATGCATCCATTCACTTCATCCTTAGAAAAACTCTATGATGTGGCTAACAAAGGGGAAAGGTGTGGGGGGAAAGAAATTAGGAATATGAGATTAACAGATACAAACTACTATATATAAAACAGATAAGAAGTAAGGATTTACCATAGAGCACAGGGAACTATATTCAACATCTTGTAATAACCTATTAGGGAAAAGAATCTGAAATATATACAATATATATAACTGAATCACTTTGCTATACACCTGAAACTAACACAATATTATAAATCAACTATACTACAATATAATAATAATAATAACAATAAACCTCTATGATGTAGATACTATTATGTTTCCATTTTAAAGATGAGTAAGCTGAGGCAGAGGGAGATTAAGGATTGTTTCCAGGGTCACACAGCGAGCAAGGAGAGGGATGGAGCGTGAACCTCAGACCCTTAAGCACTAGACAACACTGTCCGTGGCAAAGCCAGCTGATGTGGAGCTAATGGGCCACGATAAACGTTTTGGACTTGATTCTAAGTTTATTCTAAGTTCACCAAAGATGAGGACAATGCAGGGCACGGGAGCTAGAGAGGACCTGGGGGTTCATCAAAGAGGTTCTTGAGGCCATCAAGGCAGCTGATGTGAAATGAGGTTGTTACTCAACTCACAGCAACCAGAAGATCAAATTAAAGACTCATTCAGGAAAAGTATGACTAATTTTGATGCACAGTCCCTGAAATCAATTTTTCCCTTAGAGGAAAATGGTCTAGAGAAAGAAAACTGCTAATGATTTAAATATAACATGCTGAGACAAAAAAAAAAAAAATCAGAAATAGAAGAAAAGTCACAGTCTTATGAAAAAATTTTTAAAAACATATGAAGCACTTTCAGTCAAAGTACTTTTTGAGATTAAAAAAATAATGAGGACCTTCAAGATGGCGGAGGAGGAAAACGTGTAAATCACCTTCCTCCCCAAAAATACATCTACATGTGGAACAAATCCTACAGAACACCTACTGAACGCTGGCAGAAGACCTCAGACCTCTCAAAAGGCAAGAAAGTCCCCACGTACCTGGGTAGGGCAAAAGGAAAAAGAAAAAACAGAGACAAAAGAATAGGGACGGGACCTGCACCAGTGGGAGGGAGCCGTGAAGGAGGAAAGGTTTCCACACACTAGAAGCCCCTTCGCGGGTGGAGACTGCGGGTGGCAGAGTGGGGAGCTTCGAAGCCGCGGAGGAGAGCGCAGCAACAGGAGTGCGGAAGGCAAAGCGGGGAGATTTCCGCACAGAGGATCGGTGCCGACCGGCACTCACCAGCCCGAGAGGCTTGTCTGCTCACCCGCCGGGGCGGGCGGGGCTGCGAGCTGAGGCTTGGGCTTCGGTCGGAGCGCAGGGACAGGACTGGGGTTGGCGGCGCGAATACAGCCTGCAGGGGGTTAGTGCACCACGGCTAGCCCGGAGGGAGTCCGGGGAAAAGTTTGGAGCTGCCGAAGAGGCAAGAGACTTTTTCTTCCCTCTTTGTTTCCTGCTGCGCCAGGAAAGGGGATTCAGAGCGCTGCTTAGAGAAGCTCCAGAGACGAGTGCGAGCCACAGCTAAAAGCTCGGACCGCAGAGACGGGCAGGAGACGCTAAGGCCGCTGCTGCCGCCACCAAGAAGCCTGTGTGCGAGCACACGTCACTCTCCACACCCCCCTTCCGGGGAGCCTGTGCAGCCCGCCACTGCCAGGGTCCCGGGATCCAGGGACAACTTCCCCGGGAGAACGCACGGCGCGCCTCAGGCTGGTGCAATGACATGGTGGCCTCTGCCGCCGCAGGCTCGCCCCGCATCCGCACCCCTCCCTCCTCCCGGCCTGAGTGAGCCAGAGCCCCCGAATCAGCGGCTCCTTTAACCCCGTCCTGTCTGAGCCAAGAACAGATGCCCTCAGGTGACCTACACGCAGAGGCAGGGCCAAATGCAAAGCTGAACCCCAGGAGCTGTGCGAACAAAGAAGAGAAAGGGAAATCTCTCCCAGCAGCCTCAGGAGCAGTGGATTAAAGCTCCACAGTCAACTTGATGTACCTGCATCTGTGGAATACATGAATAGACAATGACTCATCCCAAAATTGAGGCGGTGGACTTTGGGAGCAATTGTAGACTTGGGGTTGCTGTATGCGACTGACTAGTTTCTGATTTATATGTCTACTTTAGATTAGATTTTAGCACTTGTTATCACTGGTGGATTTGTTTATTGGTTTGCTTGCTCTGTTATTTTTTAATTGCTTTTTTATTTTAATAATATTTAATTTTTTTAAATTTTAATTACTTTTATTTTATTTCTTCTTTTTTTTTTTTGTCCCTTTTCTTCTGAGCCATGTGGCTGACAGGGTCTTGGTGCTTTGGCCGGGTGTCAGGCCTAGGCCTTGGAGGTGGGAGAGCCGAGCTCAGGACATTGGTCCACCAGAGACCTCCCAGCCCCACGTAATGTCAATCGGCGACAGCTCTCCCAGAGACCTCCATCTCAACGCTAAGACCCAGCTCCACTCAACGACCAGCAAGCTCCAGTGCTGGACACCCCATGCCAAGCAACTAGCAACACAGGAACACAACCCCACCCATTAGCAGAGAGGCTGCCTAAAATCATAATAAGATCACAGATACCCCAAAACACACCACCAAACTCGGACCTGCCCACCAGAAAGACAAGATCCAGCCTCATCCACTAGAACAAAGGCACTAGTCCCCTCCACGAGCGAGCCTATACAACCCACTAAACCAACCTTACCCACTGGGGGCAGACACCAAAAACAACAGGAACTATGAACCTGCAGGCAGTGAAAAGGAGACCCCCAAACACAGCAAGTTAAGCAAAATGGGGAGACAGAGAAACATGCAGCAGATGAAGGAGCAAGGTAAAAACCCACCAGACCTAACAAATGAAGAGGAAATAGGCAGTCTACCTGAAAAGTAATTCAGAGTAATGATAGTAAAGATGATCCAAAATCTTGGAAATAGAATGGAGAAGATACAAGAAACATTTAACAAGGACCTAGAAGAACTAAAGAGCAAACAAACAATGATGAACAACACAATAAATGAAATTAAAAATTCTCTAGAAGGAATCAATAGCAGACTAACTGAGGCAGAAGAACAGATAAGTGACCTGGAAGATAAAATAGTGGAAATAACTACCTCACAGCAGAAAAAAGAAAAAGAATGAAAAGAATTGAGGACACTTTCAGAGACCTCTGGGACAACATTAAATGTACCAGCATTCAAATTATAGAGGTCCTAGAAGAAGAAGAGAAAAAGAAAGGGACTGAGAAAATATTTGAAGAGGTTATAGTTGAAAACTTCCCTAGTATGGGAGAGGAAATAGTCAATCAAGTCCAGGAAGTGCAGAGAGTCCCATACAGGATAAATCCAAGGAGGCACACACCAAGACATATATTAATCAAACTATCAAAAATTAAACACAAAGAACAATATTAAAAGCAGCACAGGAAAAGCAACAAATAACATACAAGGGAATCCCCATAAGGTTAACAGCTGATCTTTCAGCAGAAGCTTTGCAAGCCAGAAGGGAGTGGCAGGACATACTTAAAGTGATGAAAGGGAAAAAGCTGCAATGAGATTACTCTACCAAGCAAGGATCTCATTCAGATTGGACAGAGAAATTAAAACCTTTCCAGACAAGCAAAAGAAGAGAATTCAGCACCATGAAACCAGCTTTAAAACAAATGGTAATGGAACTTCTCTAGGCAGGAAACACAGAGTAGGAAAACACCTACAATAACAAACCCAAAACTATTAAGAAAACGGTAATAGGAACATAACATATCGATAACTACCTTAAATGTAATTGCATTAAATACTCCAACCAAAAGACATAGACTGGCTGAATGGATACAAAAACAAGACCCATATATATGCTGTCTACAAGTGACACACTTCAGACCTAGGGACACATACAGACTGAAAGTGAGGGGATGGAAAAAGATATTCCATGCAAATGCAAATCAAAAGCAGGCTGGAGTAGCAATTCTCGTATCAGACAAAATAGACTTTAAAATAAAGACTATTACAAGAGACAAAGAAGGACACTACATAATGATCAAGGGATCAATCCAAGAAGATATAACAACTGTAAATATTTATGCACCCAACATAGGAGCACCTCAATACATAAGGCAAATGCTAACAGCCATAAAAGGGGAAATCAACAGTAACACAATCATAGTAGGGGACTTTAACACCCCACTTTCACCAATGGACAGATCAAACAAAATAAAAATAAATAAGGAAACACAAGCTTTAAATGATACATTAAACAAGACGGACTTAATTGATATTTATAGGGCATTCCACCCCAAAACAGCAGAATACACTTTCTTCTCAAGTGCTCATGGAACATTCTCCAGGATAGATCATAGCTTGGGTCACAAATCAAGCCTTGGTAATTTTAAGAAAAGTGAAATCGTATCAAGTATCTTTCTGACCACAATGTTATGACACTAGATATCAATTACAGGGAAAAAAACGTGTAAAAACTACAAACATGGAAGCTAAACAATACGCTACTAAATAACCAAGAGATCACTGAAGAAATCAAAGAGGAAATTTTAAAAATACCTAGAAACAACTGACAATGAAAACACAATGGTCCAAAACCTGTGGGATGCAGCAAAAGCAGTTCTAAGAGGGAAGTTTATAGCAATACAATCCTACCTCAAGAAACAAGAAACATCTCAAATAAACAACCTAAACTTACACCTAAAGCAATTAGAGACAGGAGAACAAAAAAACCCCAAAGTTAGCAGAAGGAAAGAAATCATAAAGATCAGATCAGAAATAAATGTAAAAGAAATGAAGGAAATGATAGCAAAGATAGCAATAAATGATAGCAATAAAACCAAAAGCTGGTTCTTTGAGAAGATAAACAAAATTGATAAACCATTAGCCAGACTCATCAAGAAAAAAAGGGAGAAGACTCAAATCAACAGAATTAGAAATGAAAACGAAGAAGTAACAACAGACACTGCAGAAATACAAAGGATCATGAGATTACTACAAGCAACTATATGCCAATAAAATGGACAACCTAGAAGAAATGGACAAATTCCTAGAAAAGCACAACCTTCCGAGACCAAACCAGGAAGAAATAGAAAATATAAACAGACCAATCACAAGCACTGAAATTGAGACTGTGATTAAAAATCTTCCAACAAACTAAAACCCAGGATCAGATGGCTTCACAGGCGAATTCTATCAATCATTTAGAGAAGAGCTAACACCTATCCTTCTGAAACTCTTCCAAAATATAGCAGAGGGAGGAACACTCCCAAACTCATTCTATGAGGCCACCATCACCCTGATACCAAAACCAGATAAAGATGTCACAAAGAAAGAAAACTACAGGCCAATATCACTGATGAACATAGATGCAAAAATCCTCAATAAAATACTAGCAAACAGAATGCAGCAGCACATTAAAAGGATCATACACCATGATCAAGTGGGGTTTATCACAGGAATGCAAGGATTCTTCAGTATATGCAAATTAATCAATGTGGTACTCCATATTAACAAACTGAAGGATAAAAACCATATGATCATCTCAATAGATGCAGAAAAAGCTTTCGACAAAATTCAACACCTATTTATGATAAAAACTCTCCAGAAAGTAGGCACAGAGGGAACTTACCTCAACATAATAAAGGCCATATATGACAAACCCACAGCCAACATTGTTCTCAATGGTGAAAAACTGAAACCATTCCCACTAAGATCAGGAAAAAGGCAAGGTTGCACACTCTCACCACTATCATTCAACATAGTTTTGGAAGTTTTAGACATAGCAATCAGACACAAAAAAGAAATAAAAGGAATCCAAACTGGAAAAGAAGTAAAACTGTCACTGTTTGCAGGTGAGATAATAGTATACATAGAGAATCCTAAAGATGATACCAGAAAACTACTAGAACTAATCAATGAATTTGGTAGAGTAGCAGGATACAAAATTAATGCACCGAAATCTCTTGCATTCCTATACACTAATGATGAAAAATCTGAAAGAGAAATTAAGGAAACACTCCTATTTACCATTGCATCAAAAAGAATAAGATACCTTGGAATAACCTATCAAAGGAGACAAAAGACCTGTACTCAGAAAACTATAAGACACTGATGAAAGAAATTAAAGATGATATAAACAGATGGAGAGATATACCATGTTCTTGGATTGGAAGAATCAACACTGTGAAAACGACTCTACTACCCAAAGCAATCTACAGATTCAATGCAATCCCTATCAAACTACCAATGGCATTTTTCACAGAACTAGAACAAAAATTTCACAATTTGTATGGAAACACAAAAGACCCCGAATAGCCAAAGCAATCTTGAGAAAGAAAAACAGAGCTGGAGGGATCAGGCTCCCTGACTTCAGACTATACTACAAAGCTACAGTAATAAAGACAGTATGGTACTGGCACAAAAACAGAAAGATAGATCAATGGAACAGGATAGAAAGCCCAGAGATAAACCCACACAGAGATGGTCACCTTATCTTTGATAAAGGAGGCAAGAATATGCAATGGAAAATGAAAACCTCTTCAATAAGTGGTGCTGTGAAAACTGGAGAACTACATGTAAAAGAATGAAATTAAAACACTCTCTAACACCATACACAAAAATAAACTCAAAATGGATTAAAGACCTAAATGTAAGGCCAGATACTATAAAACTCTTAGAGGAAAACATATGCAGAACACTCTATGACATAAATCACAGCAAGATCCTTTTTGACCCACCTCCTAGAGAAATGGAAATAAAAACAAAATAAACAAATGGGACCTAATGAAACTTAAAAGCTTTTGCACAGGAAAGGAAACCATAAACAAGATGAAACGACAACACTCAGAGTGGGAGAAAATATTTGCAAACAAAACAACTGACAAAAGATTAATCTCTAAAATATACAAGCAGCTCACTATCAAAAACACAAACAACCCAATCCAAAAATGGGCAAAAGACCTAAACAGACATTTCTCCAAAGAAGATATACAGATTGCCAACAAACACATGAAAGGATGCTTAACATCACTAATCATTAGAGAAATGCAAATCAAAACTACAGTGAGGTATCACCTCACACCAGTCAGAATGGCCATCATCAACAAGTCTATAAACAATAACTGCTGGAGTGGGTGTGGAGAAAAGGGAACCCTCTTGCACTGTTGGTGGGAATGAAAATTGATACAGCCACTATGGAGAACAGTATGGAGTTTCCTTAAAAAATGAAAAATAGAACTACCATACGACCCAGCAATTCCACTCCTGGGCATATACCCTGAGAAAACCATAATTCAAAAAAAGTCATGTACCACAATGCTCATTGCAGCTCTATTTACAATAGCCAGGACATGGAAGCAGCCTAAGTGTCCATCGACAGGTGAATGGATAAAGAAGATGTGGCACATATATACAATGGAATATTACTCAGCCATAAAAGGAAACAAAATAGAGTTATTTGTAGTGAGGTGGATGGACCTAGAGTCTGTCATACAGAGTGAAGTAAGTCAGAAGAAGAAAAACAAATACTGTATGTTAACACATATATATGGAATCTAAAAATAAATAAATAATGGTTCTGAAGAACCTCGGGGCAGGACAGGAATAGAGACGCAGATGTAGAGAATGAACTTGAGGGCACAGGGAGGGGGAAGGGTAAGCTGGGACAAAGTGAGAGAGTGGCATGGACATATATATACTACCAAATGTAAAATAGCTAGTGGGAAGTAGCCGCATAATACAGGGAGATCAACAGGGTGCTTTGTGACCACCTAGAGTGGTGGGATAGGGAGGGTGGGAGGGAGACGCAAGAAAGAGGAGATATGGGGATATATGTATATGTATAGCTGATTCACTTTGTTATACAGCAGAAACTAACACAATGTAAAGCAGTTATACTCCAGTAAAGATGTTTAAAAAAATAAAATAAAACAAATATACAAATAAATAATAAAATACACTCCATCTAAAATAAACACTTTGATACTCTTAAGTGTTTAAAATGCAAATTACAAACATTGTTATTTTCACCATCTCCACTGACTAAACTCGCTGACCTGTGTCTATACACAGTTTCCTTTGAGGAGCACGTCTGAGGTTGGGAAGACAAGTAACGTCACTGCCAAGTAATAATGACGAAACCCCGCGCCGACCTCCCAGCATGGTTATGATGAAGGATTGAGTCAACATTTGTAAGGCATTTAAAATAGTGCGTGACACAGAGAAACAGCCCTATGTGCATTAAATAATTGTTTTAAATGAATTAGAAGAGAACAGAAAATAGAATGCAGTAAACAGTGATTACAGTTAAACTTTGGCTATAGTTACACTGCTACCCAGTATCCCATATATCAGGGGAGGTCCAAACTTTGGAGACATAGTGTCAAACTAACAGAGACTAATTCTTTAATTCTTAGATTTGCCTGTTCACAAAGAAATATGCTACTGCACAGATATACCCTATGCAGGCAGAGACAGCTTGCACCAGCTGATAGCCATGTGTACCTCTTCTCAACTCCGTGATCAGTGCTCAGCGATACCACCTTGGTATCTGTAAATTGGTCACTGTGAGAGTATTCACGCCGGAAAAAAATTGGCAAATGCTACAAATCAGGGCTTCCCCACCACCCCCACCCGGAGAGACGGTTGTTTAAACACTGACCAGCGTACTACTCTCTGTGCTCAAAACTGTATGCACGGTTTCATCAAATAATAATAATTAATAATACTAAAAAATTCAACCTATCATCAGCTCTGCAAGACTTCTTGGGCATACATTCTCAGTTGTGAGACAACTGTGACAACTTTCTTTACAAAAGGCATTGTATTGTGATCTGGTAAATTCAAAAGCCCTCAGGTTCAGTTCCAGTTCCCTGCTAGGCATTGCATAAATCTGACAAGAAATAAATTCATTTCTGAATTTTAGGCAATGTGAAATTCTAAGGGAATTCTTTTGTCTGAGGACACGGCAGGAAGGCTTGGTAGTTTAAAGACCATCTTTCCCTATAATACTGGACACAAATTGCTAAAAACTGACAATATTATCGATTCTTAAAAATTCCATTTGTTAAGGTTGAGAAAACTTTCTTCATTTTCTAATCTTCAGCTTTTCATTTGGGATATTCTGGTCCTTCTCCTCTTTGATATGTGTTTATATCAGAGAATGTAATTAATTTATTTTTTTAATTTATTTTTTCCTTTTTTAAACATCTTTATTGGAGTATAATTGCTTTACATTGTCGTGTTAGTTTCTGCTGTATAACAAAGTGAATCAGCTATACGTATACATCTATCCCCATATCTCCTCCCTCTTGCGTCTCCCTCCCACCCTCCCTATCCCACCCTCTAGGTGCTCACAAAGCACTGAGCTGATCTCCCTGTGCTATACGGCTGCTTCCCACTAGCTATCTATTTTACATTTGGTAGTGTATATATGTCCATGCCACTCTCTCACTTCGTCCCAGCTTACCCTTCCCCCTCCCTGTGTCCTCAAGTCCATTCTCTACGTCTGCGTCTCTATTCCTGTCCTGCCCCTAGGTTCTTCAGAACCATTTTTTGTGTGTGTAGATTTCATATGTATGTGTTAGCATACAGTATTTGTTCTTGAGAGAATGTAATTTAATTTACAGTACATAAGTAGAAAACTTATTTTTCTACATTTATATTAATATATTATGTATACTATAATAATGATAATATGAATTATGCTAACAATGTAATAAGTATATAATATATAATATGCATTAATATATACAATAAATAATTCTAGATTTCTAAGTGGTTTGAAATTCCTCTACTAGTTAAGTGCTTGGATATAGACCAGAGCTAGAATCCCCAGTGTGAGCCCAATCAGGGTGACAAAAATGGACACATGTGGGAATGAGCCTGATCTGTGGCCTTCCGAGCCCTTACCTCAGTTTTAATCATTGGTATTTGTTAGTGTCCTTCAGAAACGTGGTACCACACCCACTAGACAGTGAGCTCCATGCAATGGGGGCTCTGCTTGTTTTCACCCATCACTTCACTCCCAGAGCCTAGTGGAGTGTCTGGTATGGAACAGATCCTCCATAAAGATTTGCTGCATAAAAGATGGGAGGAATTCCTGTTCCGGAGACTATGAGCATGATGGAGCCATGCGCATTCTGGAGGGAAAAAAAAAATCTGCACTAAGGCAGGTAAGCCAAAGCGTCAAAACCAGGCTGAATAATACCCGCCCTCCCCCCAACCCCGGCCCCCATGCTCTCAATCCCCTCCCATCACAGGAAGACTTGGGAATCCTGCACAGACTATCCTCTGGCCTGGGTGCTAGATGGAGCCCTTTAAGCGAGACCACGGACTGATTTGGTAAAGAAGCCCTGAAAGGCATTTGGAGCTCCTGGCAGTGCAGCCTGGGAACCGTGCAGCTCAACGGTAAGGGAAGACCGCTGGCTGTGGGCCCAGCAGAGTGCGCGCATGCGCGGCACAGCGCCTGCACAGCCCCTGGACTCGGGCCGGCATCCCCAGGGGTGCCAGGGGTGGCTCAAGGGATTCAAAAGCCTCCCGGGCACTGGCGGCAGTAGGAGGCACCAGGCAGGGGAAAGCGCCGATGAGTGGTTCCCAGAAGAAGGCGTTTGTGAGTTCATAGGAAGCATACTTTGGAGTAGGGGTCCCCAGCAGCCGGGCCACAGACGGGTACAGGTCCTCGGCCTGTTAGGAACCGGGCCGCACAGCAGGAGGGGAGCGGCGGGCGAGCGAGAGAAGCTTCATCTGCCGCCCCCCATGGGGCCGTGGAAAAATTGTCTTCCACGAAACCGGTCCCTGGTGCCAAAAAGGTTGGGGAGCGCTGCTTTAGAACATCCATCCCACCTGAAAAGGGGGAACTTGGGGGCCTAAAATCACCTGTGAAAGCAGAGTCTGAGCAAACTGGTGTCCCTATGCACTGGACTCTACCACTGATGTATACACGATGTAAACAAAAGGCTGTCTGGCCACCAGCTCAACAACTTGTGTCACTCTCTTCAATCCTGCACAAGGAAATCAAGATACTGAAAAGCAGTGACCTATGCCTTTAATTTCTTGCTGGGGCCATACAATTTTGTTGCTATTATAAAGTAATGCATGCTGAATTCTTTAGGTTCCCTTACTCTTAGAGTCCTTGAAAATATTTATTTTGAAAATATCTTGCAATTCTCAAAAATCTCACTTTATGTATTAAAATTGTTCACACGTTTTATTACCTCCCTAGGAAAAAATTAACAATTAAACGCCAAATTGTTACAATCATGGAAAGCTGTCCTAATTCAAGGGAGTCCTAACTCAGTTCTGGCAGCACCCGATGGCCCATGCCTTTTGACACAGGGACCCACTGCAGTCCAGTTTCTGGCTCGGTCTACACTGTCCTAATCCTGACAGCTGGTCCCTCTGTAGAAGGTATAAATCAGAAATTCTACCCTTCTCTCACTCCCAGTCCGGTAAATGGCTACTTGTTTCTTGAGAAGGGGAAAAAAATCCTAGAGCTGACATACTTTCCTGAAACTTCCTTCTTCTAAATAGCAAAAGGAGGGTTTAAAAGGAAATCCTCCCCCTTCTTGGCATGGCCGCAAACACAGTGTTCCTCACACATACTCTCTAACCACATTGCAAAACACATTATGGAAACCCAGCTCACACACTGGGCTCAGATTGTATGATAAGCTTTTTCTGAAAAAGAAGCAAAGGGGGGACTCAAAACGCCATTCATTTTATTCAGAGAAAAGTAGTGTCTCCCCCTTTTTTTTCTTTTACCTTCTGTGACGTCTCTTACATTCTATTTGGTTACAGAGTGATGAGTTCCATTCCAAGGAAATCTGGAAAGGAAGTTCCTTTAGGAATTTGGATTTCACCTCTCGGCTTTTAACTTGTTTTTTGTCTCAGTTCCTAATGTATAATTAAAGGCTCTCAATCAAGGTGGGCATCAGAATTGCTTGGAGAACTTTAAAAAAATTACAGGTGCCAGCCTTAAAACCTTGCATATCCTTTGAGCCCGAAGTCACACACGGAGGCATTTCACCTAAAGAAATAATCACCTGTGCTGCCAGAGTCCCTGCAGCACTTGGTTCAAGTCCCTGAGGCTACACGGAAGGAACTGGAGTAGGGCCACTGAGAGCAGATTTAGCTGAAAACCTTACGCTACACCTGTTACTGATGTGTTGATGGAAACCGCCTCCTCTGCAGAGCTATGATGGTTTCCACTCAAACAGTCTGTCCATCTCACTTCTAGCCAGTCACGTCTGACTATGCAGATAGCCCTAATATAGCCAAACCATCTTGCCACCCCCTTGGTACAACCCCCTGCGACCCCCTCTGTGTTTGTCCTCATGAGCAGCCAGTCCATAATTGTCCCTTTCTTCTGGCAAGCGCTGTTGCCAAGGAGTCTGGGCATGTGCGGATGCTCAGGGCCTTCTGGGGACACTGTCTATGGTCATCATCCTGACATCATTCGGCTGCCGCCCAGCAGCAGTTAACTCTGCCCCCAGCCTCTGCTTGGCTAGTTACCTCGCACAGTGGCTGATGGCTCCCATACACAGCACAGGGTCCCTGTAAACATAGACCCCCTGCACCATCCACACTTGTGTCCTCTAACCTGGCTTGTCTCCCCTGCCCAACTCAAACAAACACCACCTTACTCATTTTAACCACATCCTTGTCCTTTTCTTCTCAACCCTTCTCACTTTCGAACAAGTCATTAACAGTCGTGTTTACAATAGCTCAAAACTGGGGGGAAATCTAGTTGTCCAACAATAAGTTAATAAGTCATGGCTCATTAACACACGGAAATATTTTTCAGCCAACAAAAATGATGCAGTAGAAGATGTAATAACAAGAATAATCGCCACTTCTTTTTTTTTTCTTTTTTTTTTTGCAGTACGCGGACCTCTCACTGCCATGGTCTCTCCCATTGCAGACCACAGGCTCCGGACGCACAGGCCCAGTGGCCATGGCTCACGGGCCCAGCTGCTCCACGGCATGTGGGATCTTCCCAGACCGGGGCACGAACCCGTGTCCCCTGCATCGGCAGACGGACTCTCAACCACTGCGCCACCAGGGAAGCCCAATATCCACCATTTTTTAACAAGAATGATACCCACCACACATCGTTGAGGAAAAAAAAGTTATAAAGTAGGTTTTCTTAAGAACACCCATCAAGATGCTATCAGTTATAGATCTCTAGTGTGTAGAACTCTGGTTGATTTCCATTTTCTTCTTTTTTGTTTATGTCTATTTGATAATCCTTAAATAAATATGTGTTATTTTGGAGAAACAGAAAACATGGGAAATTTTAAAAATTCAAAAGTGGAATGTTAAAAATGTTATCTGGTTTTTGTATGTGTTGGGCCTCAAACCTGTGTGTACTCCACCGGGATGATCCAGCTCTGTCTGCAAAGCTGAACTGCACTGTATTAGACGGGATTGGATTGTGTTGCATCGTCTCATACCCCAGAGCAGCAACGATCACAAGACCTTGGAGGGGGTCACATTTTTTTCTAGACTGTGCGGTGTCATCGTGGGACTAATGGCTGGAGATGCTGAGAATTGGCTGGATATAGGCACAGCCAACAACTCTAAATGAGGTCCTACATTGATTTGCAGACCTTTAGAAGAAGCACTTTTTCCAATGAAATCTTACATAAAACACTAACTCCTAAACAAACAAAAGCTGTGTTCCTCTGGCTGAAGTAGGAATTGGGGCATCCAGAGACCCCAGTTCAGCCTCCCCCTCCTGCTCTCCCCACCTCCAGAAGATCTTTACAGCTTTGGAGGTTTCCAAATTGACTCTTTGAAAAGCAAACAGTAGCTGGTCTTAAGAAGGCAACTTCCGGGGGATTCCCTGGTGGCGCAGTGGTTGAGAGTCCACCTGCCGATGCAGGGCACATAGGTTCGTGGCCCGGTCCGGGAAGATCCCACATGCCGCGGAGCAGCTGGGCCCATGAGCCATGGTCGCTGAGCCTGCGCTCCGGAGCCTGTGCTCCGCAACGGAAGAGGCCACAACAGTGAGAGGCCTGCGTACCACAAAAAAAAGAGAAGGCAACTTCCGTTCCAGCGCTAGGTTTGCCTATTCAGGGTGAGAAATGCAGCCGAAGTTATTTTTGCTTCCCAAACATGCCCGTTTATTACACGGACACCTGAGTTTCTAGAGACCCAACCTTCCTTCTGTGGAGAAAGCTTTCTTCACCATGTCTGCCTACAAACTCGTACAAATTCCAGGTATTCCCCTTAGTCTTTTCTGACCTCCAGCACCTTAGATAAAATGAAGTTTGCCGTCACCTGGGGCCCTACAGTACTTTAACCACGATACGCTATTATACCGCTTTGTAATATGGTGCCCAAGCTGGGTTCATGCTACTCTAATAAGTCCTGCAGGGAGAACTGAAAACTCACTTCCTAACCACAGACTCCCTTATATGTCTGTCTGCAGTCACTGGTTTATATGGGAGTTAAGGAATCTTGGTGGGGGCAGGGAGGAGAATCTAACGGTGACCATGATTTGGGGTTCAGACAATAAAGGTGAGGCTGATGTAAGGACAAACTATGAGGCTCCTCAGAAAAAAAGCCACTCCCAAAGAAGAAGGAGTCTAGCTCTACCAGAATCAGCCAGAACATCTAGTGGCAGGAGAGGAAACAGTGGTTTCCAGTGGATTGAATGGCCATTACTTGAAATCATTAAAGCCCAGACAGTCTGTGATTCCATATACATTCTGGGGATAAAAGGGTTGTGTTTCTAAGTGAAAATAGCCCTTCCATGACTCTGTGTGGGACTTCTCTAGGAACGTAGAACTCAGGGGAGGGAAGTCAATACTCCAGTGGCAGGGGAAAGGTAATCAATTCAAAACACCAGCAGAACATCAAGCAATATCCCAGAGGCAAGAAACAGCAGTAACTAAGGGTGTTTGGAGCAGAGTCGAGCAGGGGTGGTGGGAAAATAGCACACAAAGTTGTTTGAACATGAGAAAGACAGCTGAGAGGAAAGTAGGGGCAAGAGGATATCCAACAGTCTAGACCAACAAATGAGACCACGGGAGACCCATCTAGGGTCTCATTTAAAAGTGGGAGAGAGGGGCTTCCCTGGTGGCACAGTGGTTAAGAATCCGCCTGCCAATGCAGGGGACACGGGTTTGAGCCCTGGTCCAGGAAGATCCCACATGCCACGGAGCAACTAAGCCTGTGCACCACAACTACTGAGCCTGTGCTCTAGAGCCTGCAAGCCACAACTACTGAGCCCACGGGCCACAACTACTGGAGCCCGTGTTCTACAATGAGAGGCCACCACAATGAGAAGCTCGCACACCACAACTAAGAGTAGCCCCCGCTTGCTGCAACTAGAGAGAGTGCACGCGCAGCAACGAAGACCCAAAACGCAGCCAAAAAAATTAAAACATGGGAGAGAGAACAATATGGGAGAGGAAGAGAAATGGAGGTCCAGTCACTAACAGGTTGGGACTGAGCTAGCAAAATTCAGATGGAAATGTAAAAGTGTGCTCATTTGTACCCACATACTAGTAAGAGTGGGGGACATGCAGGCTATATATTGTATTCTTATTATTTATTCTCATGACCGGGATTTGACACTATTAGGTGCTATGTGCATCTGTGAGATTGCCATGCCTCAGAGATCTGTGTTCCAAAAAATATTCCCAAGTGAGCCCCAGTCTATGGGAAACGATCCACTTAAATGTTACGGCTTGGTAATCACTTGATACTTAGGTATTTCAACTGGTAGTATGAAGTTAGCAGAAAGGATTCTTTGGGCCACGAAAGATTGTTTTAAGCATATGTCAAATATAGAACTTTTATTTTTAAATTTAGAAAAAGAAAAACTATACAAAGATCAAACTTTGGTAGCTTGGAATTAAGACAGTATAGTTAGGAGGGGGTGTGGGGGAGGATGGACTGGGAGCGTGGGATGAGCAGATGCAAACTATTATACAGAGAATGGACAAACAACAAGGCCCTACTGTAGAGCACAGGGGACTATATTCAATATGCTGTAATAAGCCATAATGGAAAAGAATATATAAAAAAAGAATGTTTATATATGTACAACTGAACCCCTTTGCTGTACAGCAGAAATTAACACAGCATTGTAAATCAACTGTACTTCAAGGTAGGGTAGTGCAAGTGTGTCCATAAATCCAAGCATTGCAGAGTACCTTAGTTTCATCTGGTATAAAGTGAAAACTGCTATAAGTTGACTAGTATGGATGCATGTCAAACTATCTGGATAGCAAAGAAGAGAATGTACTTCTTTCTCAACATTTTCTAAAGGGACACAAATTATTCTAAACTTTGCTGTCACACACCCTTACCCTGCTGCTTTGATTCTGATGTAGCACATGCAGTGAAACCATATTTATAGCATACTTGCTTATATTCAGATTTATGTATTATGTTTATGAGTTTATGTATTAATTTACGTTCCAGAGGATAAATGAGAATACCCCATTGGTTAAAAATTCACACAATTGATTTTATTAGTATGCCTGTTAAAATGAGTATAGGAGACTAATTGAGTTCAAAGTTTGCACAAAAATTAAATACACATATAATTAATATTTACAAAGGTATTTTGAATGAATGCTAGTATTTTAAAGTGTGATTTTATTAAACGGTGGCGCTATTTAACCAGACATTAACCTTCCTAAGTTTGAGCAGAGAAGAAAAAGCTCAAGAAGGAGGCACTTCAACTAACAAGCAGCAATTGAACAAGATGTTCTAGAGTCTTCTCCCCAAGACTGACTTCTTCCTTGAGGTTCTCTTAGTTTGATTCTCTTTTCATCACTACTTCCGAATACAAAGAAAATGCCCCTTTAAAAATCCAACTCATCACTTAAAATATAAAACGCCAATAAATGATTCCCAAAAATATACATGTGCATTTTTTAAAAGAGAATTTTCACTAAAAACGTAGCAACTTCACATTAACATGGAAAATACAGACTCATTAAAAACAGTCCAATTTCAAAATGGGCTTGTCATTCAGCAGTCTACAGAAGTAGTAAAGGGTTTGGCGATTCCCAAATATCCTCAGTTTAAGACAAATACACTTGTCTGTGGAGGGCAGATGTACCTTGGGAGCACCTTTTCTTCAACAGACTCATTGGCTGCCATCTTATCTACCTTGTCACCTGTGTTATGTTAAACTTAACAGTCTATCATCTACCACCCAAGGGCAAAGTGCAAAATATGAAGCTCAGAGTCTCAGGTTTCCTGGTGGCCTCCAACTCAGTTTTGCTTTTCAATCTGAGGAGCAAGAGGGACTGGAGGGGTGATGGCTCATAAGAAATGAGTCTAGTGCTTTCCTTCCTGGTTGTAGTAGTCGCCCTATTACCCCAAAGCGTTCTCCTATGACTCACTCAATTTCTCCCATCCACTCCGTCAGGGAATGATTAACAAAACCTACCCATTTCAAATGCAAAATCTTTGCCATACAATAACCATACTGTGCAAATACTGTAAATCAAACACAGATACCATCACATAAAATTAAATGAAAGTTGAGGGAATTTTTGACTGACCAAACAAAATATTCAATTAACAAAATAGTTTTTTTAAAGGCCAACCAATATTTAGTTTCAACTGCTCCCTTTGGAAGAATGTGGCATATCTTGGTTTTGAGTGTGATCTTTAGCTTTTTGACAATCCACGATTAAAAACACAGAAATCTCTAGGACGTATCTGTAGCAGTCATATTAATTCCTGTATCAAAGGTATGCAGACTAAACTCTCTATTCATCTCAACTTAAGGTTTCGAGAGAGTTCCTAAAAATAAAAATCTATAATAATTTACTTAGGTAATTTTCATGTTAGAATAAACATTAAAGCTTTAGTATTAAATATTTAGTAACTTTATCCATTTGTCAGTACTATCAAAATCAAAAAAGAATAACTGTATAGTTACAATTACATTTGGATATCTTCATTTGTAATCTTCTATCTGTAACCTTAGCTCTTAAAAAATATCATTAAACATGTCAACAGACAAGAGTGGGAGAAAGGTGAACTATATGTGAAACTTTAAAAAATATGTGTATTTAAAAGAATACTTACTCTTTTGCCTCCCTCTAAGAGGATATGTCCTGAGTTTTTCAATAATATCAACCATGATCAAGCAGGTCAGAACCAAAGAGACTGGCAGGTCAGGTAACGTATCCGGTAAGATACAAGTGGAACCATTAATATTCTTTTGAACCTGTTTTCAGAAGACCATTTAGAAGAATTAAATTTTTGTACTTTCTTTGTTCACAATTCTTTGAAGATTTGAAAGCAGTGCTAAATTAATTATACATACATTTACTAAAAGACTAGAAGCTTGGTTTTCAGCTTTTTAGGTGCTCAACCCCACAAGGTTTTGAACCATTTCTAAAGATGTAATAAGGGTTCATATCAATGGAAGAGCTTTCAGTTAAAGACAGAGCTTGGTAAATGTGCATAAAAAGTTAACAGTAGGCTCCTGGAATAGTGGAATGGGGAATCTCTCCCAACCCAACTGCTAAGCAGAGCCTCTGAGAGTCCTAGCTCAAAGAGCTAGGGAGGCAAACATTAGAGTGTTGGGTCTTCCAAGAAGAGAGAGCTGGGTAAACCCAGCTCGGCTTTGGAGCACTTCCTTCATCTGTTTAAGGTATCTACAAAAAAGGCTATGACAAACATCATGTTAATGGTGATATGTTAAGAGTTTTCCCTCTGAGATCAAGAATAAGACAAAGGTTATACCATGACCATTTCTATTCAGCACTGTACTAGAGGTCCTAGCCAGTGTAACAAGGCAAGAGAAAGAAATAAACAGTGTAAGTATTGGAAAGAAAAACACACTGTCATTATTCATAGACTATATGATTATAAATGGGGAAAGTCTCCCCAAAATGGATAAATTATTCCTACACACCAAAAACAAAGAGTTGGAAAATAAAATTTTAAAAAATGATACAATTTGATACAACCTCAATGAAAATTCCAACTTTTCTGTGGAAAATGACAAGCTGATTCTAACATGAACATGAGAGACGAGGGGAAGATGGCGGAAGTTGTGGAAAATGACAAGCTGATTCTAAAATGAACATGAGAGATGAGGGGAAGATGGCGTAAGTAAGACACGGAGATCACCTTCCTCCCCACAGATACACCAGAAATACATCTACACATGGAACAACTCCTACAGAACACCTACTGAACGCTGGCAGAAGACCTCTGACATCCCAAAAGGCTAGAAAGTCCCCACAGAGAAAAAAAAATAGGGACAGGACCCGCACCAGTGGGAGGGAGCCGTGAAGGAGGAAAGGTTTCCACACACTAGGAGCCCCTTCGTGGGCAGAGACTGTGGGTGGCAGAGGGGGGAAGCTTCGGGGCCGCGGAGAAGAGCACAGCCACAGGGGTGCAGAGGGCAAAGCGGGGAGATTCCCGCACAGAGGATCAGTGCCGACCGGCACTCACCAGCCCGAGAGGCTTGTCTGCTCACCCGCCGGGGCGGGCGGGGTTGGGAGCTGAGGCTCGGGCTTCGGTCGGAGCGCCGGGAGAGGACTGCGGTTGGCGGCATGAACACAGCCTGCAGGGAGTTAGTGCGCCACGGCTGGCTGGGAGGGAGTCCGGGAAAAAGTCTGGAGCTGCCGAAGAGGCAAGAGACCTTTTTTTCTTTGTTTCCTGGTGCGCGAGGAGAGGGGATTCAGAGCGCTGCTTAAAGGAGCTCCAGAGACCGGCGCGAGCCGCGGCTAAAAGCGCGGACCCCAGAGACGGGCAGGAGATGCTAATGCTGCTGCTGCTGCCACCAAGAAGCCTGTGTGCGAGCACAGGTCACTATCCACACCCCCCTTCCGGGGAGCCTGTGCAGCCCGCCACTGCTAGGGTCCCGGGATCCAGGTACAACTTCCCCGGGAGAACGCACGGCGCACCTCAGGCTGGTGCAACGTCACGCTGGCCTCTGCCGCCGCAGGCCTGCGCCACACTCCGTGCCCCTCCCTCCCCCCTGGCCTGAGTGAGCCAGAGCCCCCGAATCAGCGGCTCCTTTAACCCCGTCCTCTCTGAGCGAAGAACAGACGCCCTCTGGTGACCTACACGCAGAGGTGGGGCCAGATCCAAAGCTGAACCCCAGGAGCTGTGCAAACAAAGAAGAGAAAGGGAAATCTCTCCCAGCAGCCTCAGGAGCAGCGGATTAAAGCTCCACAGTCAACTTGATGTACCTGCATCTGTGGAATACATGAATAGACAACGAGTCATCCCAAACTGAGGAGGTGGACTTTGAGAGCAAGATTTATGATTTTTTCCCCTTTTCCTCTTTTTGTGAGTGTGTATGTGTATGCTTCTGTGTGAGATTTTGTCTGTATAGCTTTGCTTCCACAATTTGTCCTAGGGTTCTAACTGTCCGTTTTTTTTTTTCTTAAAAAATTTTTTTTTCTTATTTTTTATTTTAATAACTTTATTTTATCTTACTTTATTTTATTTTATCTTCTTTCTTTCTTTCCTTCCTTCCCTCCTTCCTGCCTCCCTCCCTCCCTCCTTCCCTCCTTTCTTCCTTTCTTTCTTCCTCTTTCTTTCTTTCTTTCTTTCTTTCTTCTTTCTTTCTTTCTTTCTTTCTACTTTTTCTCCCTTTTATTCTGAGCCATGTGGATGAAAGGCTCTTGGTGCTGCAGCCAGGAGTCAGTGCTGTGCCTCTGAGGTGGGAATGCCAACTTCAGGACACTGGTCCACAAGACACCTCCCAGCTCCACATAATATCAAACAGCGAAAATCTCCCAAAGATCTCCATCTCAACACCAGCACCCAGCTTCACTCAACGACCAGCAAGCTACAGTGCTGGACACCCTATGCCAAACAACTAGCAAGACAGGAACACAACCCCATCCATTAGCAGAGAGGCTGCCTAAAATCACAACAAGTCCACAGACACCCCAAAACACACCACCAGACGTGGACCTGCCCACCAGAAAGACAAGATCCAGCCTCATCCACCAGAACACAGGCACTAGTCCCCTCCACCAGGAAGCCTACACACCCCACTGAACCAACCTTAGCCACTGGGGACAGACACCAAAAACAACGGGAACCATGAACCTGCAGCCTGCAAAAAGGAGACCCCAAACACAGTAAGATAAGCAAAATGAGAAGACAGAAAAACACACCGCAGATGAAGGAGCAAGATAAAAACCCACCAGACCTAACAAATGAAGAGGAAATAGGCAGTCTACCTGAAAAAGAATTCAGAATAATGATTGTAAAGATGATCCAAAATCTTGGAAATAGACTAGACAAAATGCAAGAAACATTTAACAAGAACCTAGAACAACTAAAGATGAAACAAGCAATGATGAACAACACAATAAATGAAATTAAAAATACTCTAGATGGGATCAATAGCAGAATAACTGAGGCAGAAGAACGGATAAGTGACCTGGAAGATAAAATAGTGGAAATAACTACTGCAGAGCAGAATAAAGAAAAAAGAATGAAAAGAACTGAAGACAGTATCAGAGACCTCTGGGACAACATTAAATGCACCAACATTCGAATTATCGGGGTTCCAGAAGAAGAAGAGAAAAAGAAAGGGACTGAGAAAATATTTGAAGAGATTATAGTTGAAAACTTCCCTAATATGGGAAAGGAAATAGTTAATCAAGTCCAGGAAGCACAGAGAGTCCCATAAAGGATAAATCTTAGGAGAAATACGCCAAGACACATATTAATCAAACTGTCAAAAATTAAATACAAAGAAAGCATATTAAAAGCAGCAAGGGAAAAACAACAAATAACACACAAGGGAATCCCCATAAGGTTAACTGCGGATCTCTCAGCAGAAACTCTGCAAGCCAGAAGGGAGTGGCAGGACATACTGAAAGTGATGAAGGAGAAAAACCTGCAACCAAGATTACTCTACCGAGCAAGGATCTCATTCAGATTTGATGGAGAAATTAAAACCTTTACAGACAAGCAAAACCTGAGAGAGTTCAGCACCACCAAACCAGCTTTACAACAAATGTTAAAGGAACTTCTCTAGGCAAGAAACACAAGAGAAGGAAAAGACCTATCATAACAAACCCAAAACAATTAAGAAAATGGGAATAGGAACATACATATCGATAATTACCTTACATGTAAATGGACTAAATGCTCCCACCAAAAGACACAGATTGGCAAAATGGATACAAAAACAAGACCCATATATATGCTGTCTACAAGAGAGCCACTTCAGACCTAGAGACACATACAGACTGACAGTAAGGGGATGGAAAAAGATATTCCATGCAAATGGAAACCAAAAGAAAGCTGGAGTAGCAATTCTCATATCAGACAAAACAGACTTTAAAATAAAGACTACTAGAAGAGACAAAGAAGGACACTACATAATGATCAAGGGATCGATCCAAGAAGATGTAACAATTGTAAATATTTATGCACCCAACATAGGAGCACCTCAATACATAAGGCAAATACTAACAGGCATAAAAGGGGAAATCGACAGTAACACATTCATAGTAGGGGACTTTAACACCCCACTTTCACCAATGGACAGATCATCCAAAATAAAAATAAATAAGGAAACACAAGCTTTAAATGATACATTAAACAAGATGGACTTAATTGATATTTATAGGACATTCCATCCAAAAACAACAAAATACACTTTCTTCTCAAGTGCTCATGGAACATTCTCCACGATAGATCATATCTTGGGTCACAAATCAAGCCTTGGTAAAATTAAGAAAATTGAAATTGTATCAAGTATCTTTTCTGACCACAACGCTATGAGACTAGATATCAATTACAGGAAAAGATGTGTAAAAAATACAAACACATGGAGGCTAAACAATACACTACTTAATAACGAAGTGATCACTGAAGAAATCAAAGAGGAAATAAAAACATACCAAGAAACAAATGACAATGGAGACACAACGACCCAAAACCTATGGGATGCAGCAAAAGCAGTTCTAAGAGGGAAGTTTATAGCAATACAAGCCCACGTTAAGAAGCAGGAAACATCTCGAATAAACAACCTAACCTTGCACCTAAAGCAATTAGAGAAGGAAGAACAAAAAAACCCTAAATTTAGCAGTAGGAAAGAAATCATAAAAATCAGATCAGAAATAAATGAAAAAGAAATGAAGGAAACAATAGCAAAGATCAATAAAACTAAAAGCTGGTTCTTTGAGAAGATAAACCAAATAGATAAACCATTAGCCAGACTCATCAAGAAAAAAAGGGAGAAGACTCAAATCAATAGAATTAGAAATGAAAAAGGAGAAGTAACAACTGACACTGCAGAAATACAAAAGATCATGAGAGATTACTACAAGCAACTGTATGCCAATAAAATGGACAACCTGGAAGAAATGGACAAATTCTTAGAAATGCACAACCTGCCAAGACTGAATCAGGAAGAAATAGAAAATATGAACAGACCAATCACAAGCACTGAAATTGAAACTGTGATTAAAAATCTTCCAACAAACAAAAGCCCAGGACCAGATGGCTTCACAGGCAAATTCTATCAATCATTTAGAGAAGAGCTAACACCTATCCTTCTCAAACTCTTCCAAAATATAGCAGAGGGAGGAACGCTCCCAAATGCCTTCTACGAGGCCACCATCACCTTGATACCAAAACCAGACAAGGATGTCACAAAGAAAGAAAACTACAGGTCAATATCACTGATGAACATAGATGCAAAAATCCTCAACAAAATACTAGCAAACAGAATCCTACAGTACATTAAAAGGATCATACACCATGATCAAGTGGGGTTTATTCCAGGAATGCAAGGATTCTTCAATATACGCAAATCTATCAATGTGATAAACCATATTAACAAAGTGAAGGAGAAAAACCATACGATCATCTCAATAGATGCAGAGAAAGCTTTTGACAAAATTCAACACCGATTTATGATAAAAACCCTTCAGAAAGTAGGCATAGAGGGAACTTTCCTCAACATAATAAAGGCCATATATGACAAGCCCACAGCCAACATCAACCTCAATGGTGAAAAACTGAAAGCATTTCCACTAGGATCAGGAACAAGACAAAGTTGCCCGCTCTCACCACTCTTATTCAACATAGCTATGGAAGTTTTAGCCACAGCAATCAGAGAACAAAAGGAAATAAAAGGAATCCAAATCGGAAAAGAAGAAGTAAAGCTGTCACTGTTTGCAGATGACATGATACTATACATACAGAATCCTAAAGATGCTACCAGAAAACTACTAGGGATAATGAATGAATTTGGTAAAGTAGCAGGATACAAAATTAATGCACAGAAATCTCTTGCATTCCTATACACTAATGATGAAAAATCTGAAAGTGAAATCAAGAAAACACTCCCATTTACCATTGCAACAAAAAGAATAAAATATCTAGGAATAAACCCAGCTAAGGAGACAAAAGACCTGTATGCAGAAAATTATAAGACACTGATGAAAGAAATTAAAGATGATACAAATAGATGGAGAGATGTACCATGTTCTTGGATGGGAAGAATCAACATTGTGAAAATGACTCTACTACCCAAAGCAATCTATAGATTGAATGCAATCCCTATCAAACTACCACTGGCATTTTTCACAGAAGTAGAACAAAAAATTTCACAATTTGTATGGAAACACAAAAGACCCCGAATATCCAAAGCAATCTTGAGAACGAAAAACGGAGCTGGAGGAATCAGGCTCCCTGACTTCAGACTACACTACAAAGCTACAGTAATAAAGACAGTATGGTACTGGCACAAAAACAGAAAGATAGATCAATGGAACAGGATAGAAAGCCCAGAGATAAACCCACGCACATATGGTCACCTTATCTTTGATAAAGGAGGCAGGAATGTACAGTGGAGAAAGGACAGCCTCTTCAATAAGTGGTGCTGGGAAAACTGGACAGGTACATGTAAAAGTATGAGATTAGATCACTGCCTAACACCATACACAAAAATAAGCTCAAAATGGATTAAAGACCTAAATGTAAAGCCAGAAACTATCAAACTCTTAGAGGAAAACATAGGCAGAACACTCTATGAGATAAATCACAGCAAGATCCTTTTTGACCCACCTCCTAGAGAAATGGAAATAAAAACAAAAATAAACAAATGGGACTGAATGAAACTTCAAAGCTTTTTCACAGCAAAGGAAACCATAAAGAAGGCCAAAAGACAACCCTCAGAATGGGAGAAAATATTTGCAAATGAAGCAACTGACAAAGGATTAATCTCCAAAATTTATAAGCAGCTCATGCAGCTCAATAACAAAAAAACAAACAACCCAATCCAAAAATGGGCAGAAGACCTAAATAGACATTTCTCCAAAGAAGATATACAGACTGCCAACAAACACGTGAAAGAATGCTCAACATCATTAATCATTAGAGAAATGCAAATCAAAACTACAATGAGATATCATCTCACATCAGTCAGAATGGCCATCATCAAAAAATCTAGAAACAATAAATGCTGGAGAGGGGGTGGAGTAAAGGGAACCCTCTTGCACTGCTGGTGGGAATGTGAATTGGTTCAGCCACTATGGAGAACAGTATGGAGGTTCCTTAGAAAACTACAAATAGAACTACCATATGACCCAGCAATCCCACTACTGGGCATATACCGTGAGAAAACCAAAATTCAAGAAGAGTCATGTACCAAAATGTTCACTGCAGCTCTATTTACAACAGCCCGGAGATGGAAACAACCTAAGTGCCATCATCGGATGAATGGATAAAGAAGATGTGGCACATATATACAATGGAATATTACTCAGCCATAAAAAGAAACGAAACTGAGCTATTTGTAATCAGGTGGATAGACCTAGAGTCTGTCATACAGAGTGAAGTAAGTCAGAAAGAAAGACAAATACCGTATGCTAACACATATGTATGGAATTTAAGAAAAAAACATGTCACGAAGAACCTAGGGGTAAGTCAGGAATAAAGACACAGACCTACTGGAGAACGGATTTGAGGAAATGGGGAGGGGAAGGGTGAGCTGTGACAAAGCGAGAGAGAGGCATGGACATATATACACTAACAAACGTAAGGTAGATAGCTAGTGGGAAGCAGCCGCATAGCACAGGGATATCAGCTCGGTGCTTTGTGACCGCCTGGAGGGGTGGGATAGGGAGGGTGGGAGGGAGGGAGACGCAAGAGGGAAGAGATATGGGAACATATGTATCTGTGTAACTGATTCACTTTGTTATAAAGCAGAAACTAACACACCATTGTAAAGCAATTATACTCCAATAAAGATGTAAAAAATTTTTTTTAAATGAATATGAGAATACCAAGTGCAAGCAATTCTAGAAGAAAAAGAAGATAGGAATGTTTACTTTTCTGGATATAAAGAGCTATTATAAAGCTACAAGAATTAAGACAGTGTGGTGTTGGCACAGGAATAGAGAAGTAGGCAGCACAGAAAAGAAAGCTCAGAATAGACCAGGTATACCCACATCTGATTTATAACAAAGACAGCACTGCAAATAAATGTGGCAAGGACAGACTTTTTAATAAATGGTACTCAGTTCATTAGATATTATTTGGGAAAAAACGCTTGATTCCCTACTGCACAACATATACAAAAATTAGTTCCAGGTGGATTGTGAACCTAAAAGAGAATGGCAAAATAATATAGCCTCCAAAATATAATATAGGAGAGTATCTTCAGGACCTCAAGGTTCAGATTCACAATATGACAAAATCGTCTCAAACAAGTAACCAAAAGAACTATCCATAAAGAAAAGAAATTGATGCACTGGACTCTTAAAATTAAGAGCTTCTCTCCATCAAAAGATACCATTAAGAGTACGAAGTCACATGGGCTTCCCTGGTGGCGCAGTGGTTGGGAGTCCGCCTGCCGATGCCGCGGACGCGGGTTTGTACCTCGGTGTGGGAGGATCCCACGTGTCGCAGGGTGGCTGGGCCCATGAGCCATGGCCACTGGGCCTGCGCGTCTGGAGCCTGTGCTCCGTGACGGGAGAGGCCACGGCGGTGAGGGGCCCGCGTACCGCGGAAAAAAAAAAAAAAAGAGTACAAAGTCACAGAGTGAAAAGGTATTTGCAATACATATAATCAAAAAAGGGCTTGAAATCTGAATATACAAATAATTCTTCCAAATCAATTTTTAAAGATAAGCAAGACATTAGGAAAAATGGACAAGATGAAAAATATGCTCAATCTCATTAATTATTGGGGAAATGCAATTGAAAACTACAATGAAATTCAAGAACATACTCACCAGAATGGTTAAAATAAAAAGACTTTAAGTGCAAGTGCTGGTCTTCCCTGGTGGCGCAGTGGTTGAGAGTCCGCCTGCCAATGCAGGGCACACGGGTTCGTGCCCCGGTCCAGGAAGATCTCACATGCCGCAGAGCGGCTGGGCCCGTGAGCCATGGCCGCTGAGCCTGCGCGTCCGGAGCCTGTGCTCCGCAACGGGAGAGGCCGCAATGGTGAGAGGCCCGCGTACCGCAAAAAAAAAAAAAAAAAAAAAAAAATGCAAGTGCTGTTGAGGATACGGAACACGAAGACCGCTCGTTCTCTGCTGGTGGAAGTCTAAATTAGTATACTCTCTTTGAAGAACTGACACTGTCAGTTACAACTGAGTACTTGAACATCTTGTGACCCATCAGTTCTACTCCTACACATTTAACCAACTGAAATGCTTGCACATGGGCACCAAGAGACATGTTCCAGGATATTCACAGCAGCAAAAACTGGAAACTGAAACGGCCATTAAGAGCAGAACTGATGATGTATATGTATAGCTGATGCACTTTGCTGGACAGTAGAAACTAACACAACATTGTAAAGAAACTATACTCCAATAAAAATTAATTAAAAAAAAACAAAAACAAGAAAAAAAATTTAACCACTCTTGTGGGTATGTAGTAGTATCACATTGTGATCTAGCTTACATTTTTCTGATGACCAATAATGTTCAGCATGTTTTTATGTGCTTGTTTGCTATTTGTAGATCTTCTTTGTGAAATGCCTATTAAAATATTTTGCCCATTTAAAAACAAAGAGTAGAACTGATGAATAAAGTGTGATATATTCATAAAATGATGAATTCATAACATGAAATGAAATACAGGAACGGAAATGAATGAACTACAGCTAACCAGAAAAACATGAAGGAATCATACTTTTGAATAAAAGGAGCCAGAGACAAATTAGATAGGTAGGTAGATAGATAATAGATAATTTGATTTCCCTTCATAAAACTTTCAAAAACAGATAAACTAACCTGTGGTACCTGTGGTATTAGGAGTTAAGATAGAAGTTACCTTTGGGATGGAGGGAAAGGTAGTCATTGGAAGTGGCTTTTAGGGCGTTGACAAAGTTTTATTTTTTGACCTGAGTAGTGTTTCTTTTTTTTTTTTTTTTTTTTTTTTTTTTGCGATACACGGGCCTCTCACTGTTGTGGCCTCTCCCGTTGCGGAGCACAGGCTCCGGACACGCAAGCTCAGCGGCCATGGCTCACGGGCCCAGCCGCTCCGCGGCATGCGGGATCCTCCCAGACCGGGGCACGAACCCGTGTCCCCTGCATCGGCAGGCGGACTCTCAACCACTGCGCCACCAGGGAAGCCCTGACCTGAGTAGTGTTTCTATGGGAGTTTGCTTTGTGGTATTCCATTAACATTGTGTATTTATGTTGTGTGAGGTTTTCTGTTTGTGTGTTAGATTTCAGTGAAAAATAAGAAAAAAAGGAAAGAAAAATATCCAACAGCGGGTGAGACATAACGGGAAAGAATCCCCAAAAGAGCAATTAAACTGTAGATAGAGCATTATCTGTGATAGTGGTGTTCCTTGAAAGTGTTGTACACTGAATTTTCAAAGCTCTTGGGAACCTCCCAAGTGCTTTACAAGGTCTTTGGGGAGGAAGGAGAAAATGATAAATCTAGATTAAAATATTTTTGTGTTGCAATTCGATGCAAAGTCCATCTGTATGGCCTTCTGAGGTTATTCTGTGTGTTCATGTATTGTCCTAATGCTACATGTAGGACATCTCCCAACAGTCATGTAATTTCTAATGATGTCATCCACTACCTGGTACTCACCTCTCTCACAGAACTGATCATACCTATTCTAACTGCCTGTTTATTTTTCTCTCTACTGTCAATAAAAAATTACTGAAGGCCAGAGACTGTCAAATTTTCTAAGTGCTCTATCCTCAGTTTCTAACACAGTACCTGGCATGTAATAAGCACTTAATGACTACCTGCTCAGCATGTAAATGAAAATTTTATAAATAAATAAATAAATAAAATAAAATCTTTCACAGCACCTTGAAAATTAGTAAGATTAGCAGGGTATTTTGCTTTGAACTCTCTGGGTAATAGAGTCCTCACAGGCTGAAAGTTCTGCCTATAGTATTCCTGCCTTGCAGATATCCATTCATCAGAGTCCCTTTGTAGCTGCATTTATTGAAACATAAACTCAAATTTATTTTCAAATAAACATCGTGTACAAATTATTTGTCAATGGAATCTTATCAAAGCTTTAGCATGTGAGTGATTGTTCCCTTGGATATTGATTGGATATTGCATTTAGAACCGAGGACACTCATGAAAAACATCAGGTTAGAAGAAACACATGTGGATGTACTCTCAAATTCCTTGCTGTTTTATTATTTTCAAATAACTTTCCTTTCTCACACATACAAACACAGAAGCAATTTTTCTAATTGGCTGCTATACTTTCCTCCACAATCACAGAGGTAACAATGATCTTAGTACCTTAAATATATATATTGCAACTTAGAATAAGACCGGAGATAATAAACTTCAAGAAATTTGTTTGGGCACACCACTCTATGAAATTTTAATAACAGGGGACATTTTAAAAACTCAAAATCTTGCAGGACAAGAAATCAAAATTCCATACCTTGGTCACTGCTATAGAAAAGCTGAAGCTGGGAAGCGTGGTGAGGATTACACACATCATCATAACAGGTCTCCTAGCAAAGGAGAAAAAATAAGCAAAAGCAATAATGTACAAGATCAACAGTTCCTGTTACATTTTGCCAATTTTGCAGTTCCTGTTCCATTCATCTATAGTTTTTCTAAGAAGCTACTACTTCCCTATTTCCATTTCCCAAATGTTTGAGTATGGCAAAGGGGAACACACACAAAAGCCGGAATGCTATTCTAGAACAAAGGGGTGAGAGGTTTCCAAATAATTAGCAAACCATCGACTGCTAAAAGCATCACAGTACAAGACAAATGACATTCAATATTTTCAAAATTCATTCATCAGAATCCTGCCCAAGAGTTCAGGGTCTGGCGACCAACTGAAAAAAAGAACAGCATGAACTTCTCAAGTGATACTATACCCCATGTTGTAAAATTGATTTTTCAAACAATATATTTAGAAACAATACACTGTTGGACAGTTAAAGACGACTTGGGGTGGAAACACCTGGATTGTTTTACGTGAGCCACCTCCCCCCAAAAAATCATATAGACATAAAAATCACATAGTTTTTAAATTTGTTTTTGGACCACTTTTTAAGCCTTGCATGATCAAGCAAACAAATAGCTATTGAGATATAATATATAATAGTCTATCATGACAGAGAGAATTAAAATGTACTTTTAACATCACTAATTTATGGGAAGATAAAATATACTCAGAGGTTTTCTATAGTAAAATATTTACCCCCTCTTTCCTTAGTTAAATACGTATTATATGAATTACATATATAGGATAGTATGTGTTTAAGTTCAAAAAGTATTGTTGGAGTCTTACAAATGACTAAGAATTCTTCTTGGTCCCACCATTTCACTCTACCCCAGTCCCATCCTAGATGTTCTAGGTATAGACATAAGATAGGGCAGTGGATAGCCCATCTCTCATAGCCAGACTCGGTACAACCTGCTAAAACCAGAGGTAAGATGGAATTTTAAATTGGTAGCTTTGCCTCCTTCTCTGAGCCCAGATCCAGATTCCTGCAGCACTCAGCTCTCTGAGGCTAGCTGGGGCATTCACAGAGTCCTCTTCTCAGCTTGACCTCTAAAAAATAAGAGTGCCCCAGGGATTATTCCTGCACCCCTTATTTATCTATATTATCTCCCCTGATGATCTCAGCCAATCCCATCGCTTTAAACACCACCCACTTGCCCATGACTCACAAATAGATTATAGTATATATACACTGGCCTCTATCCCGAGCTCTGGACTTGGACACCCAACTATCTATTTGGCACCTCCACTCAGATGTCTAATCTAATAGGCAACTCAAACTTAACATGCCTAAAAAAGAACCCATACTCATTCCAATCATCAAATGCTGTCTGACGATTTAATGCCAAAATGTATTTTGAATCAACCTCTGCTAACACTGTGGTTCTCTCACTATCACATCTCATCTGCAGTGTTTCGTAACCAGTTTCCTGTTAGTGTCCCTCTTCTTGCCTAGCAATATTTTCTCCATAGAGCAAACGTCTGATTTTTCAAATGTAAAACACCTCTTGTTACTGCCCTGCTCAAAAATCACCAAAGCTGGGAGGAGTGGGGAATGGGGAGTTACTGTTTAATGGCTACAGAGGTTCAGTTTTGCCAGATGAAGAGGGTTCTGTGGATGGATGGTGGCGATGGTAGCACACCAATGTTCATGTACTTAATGCCAATGAGCTGTGCACTTGAAAATGGTTAAGATGGTAAATTTTATGCTAGGTGTATTTTACCACAAAATACACTCATTTGTATATTTTAGAGATTTTAAAAATATTTTCAATGTATGACTAATGTAATTAGAATAAAATTGAAACCTATCACTGTTGCCTAAGTGTTCTACGTGATGTGGTTTCTCTTATTTCTCCTCCTCTCTTCACTTAGAATGACCGGCCTCTTCCCCACCATCCACTTAATCCTGCCATACTAGCACCCTGGTTATTCTGTGGTCACACCAAGCTTGCCCCACCTTCGAGGCTTACACTGGCTCTTCCTTTTTGCCAGGGTGTCTCTAGATCGTAGACCTAAATCTAGATCATAGATCTTCCATGTCTGGCTCCTGTGTGCCTATCCCCAAGGTAAGTTCCATGGGACTATGTACCTTATCTGAATTGTTCATTACTTTAGCTCCAGCATTTACAACAATGTTTCTAAATCTTTTTTGTACAATAAACTTCCTGGGAATCTGCTAAATCCTATGGACCCTTCTCAGAATAGAATTTTTAAATGCACAAAATACATAGACTACAAAACAAAGCAATTATATTGAAATACAGTTATCTGGGCTTCGCTGGTGGCGCAGAGGTTGAGAGTCCGCCTGCCGATGCAGGGAACACGGGTTCGTGCCCCGGTCCGGGAAGATCCCACATGCCGCGGAGCGGCTGGGCCCGTGAGCCATGGCCGCTGAGCCTGCGCGTCCGGAGCCTGTGCTCCGCAACGGGAGAGGCCGCAACAGTGAGAGGCCCGCGTACCGCAAAAAAAAAAAAAAAAAAAAAAAAAAGTAATACAGTTATCTACATTCTTTTAAAATTTTGATTTAGTAATATATACACTTATCTAAGAATACAGTGTCTTCTTATTTTCTTTGGAGCATTCAAGATCTAGTGGAAACTGTAGTCTCTCATAATTTCAAGGTAGTGAAGATCATAAACCGTAATCTGAAGTATCTGCGACAATTGTAATGTGATATGAAAAAAAAATCTATGTAATAAAATTACAGGTCCTGCTAATACTACTGTGGTTTGTTACCAACATTCATAATGGAAAGAAATGCCATCTTTCAATCAGAGGTTATCGAAAATAGAGATGTAACTTGTTTCTCATCCAAGTTCAAGAACCCCATAACCCTGGAGAATATCTGGCACAGAGTAGGAATTCAATAAATGCTAAATGAATGAACAGACTAGTTAATAAGTGAATACTAATGCAAATCTGTGTTTTATTTAAGCAGAAATAATGATAACCTGTATTTGAAAATCTTGACTTACTGCTAACATATGCTTCTAATTTATTAATGAGTGGTATGGGTTAAACTGTGTCCTCCCTAAAAGACATGCTGAAGTTCCAACCCCCAGGACCTCAGAATGTAACCTCATTTGGAAATAGGGTCTTTACAGAGGTAATAAGTTAAAATGAGGTCATTAGGGCAGGCCCCCATCCAATAAGACCAGTGGCCTTATATAAAAGGAAATTTGGAGACAGATATGTACAGAAGGAAGATTACATGAAGAAACACAGGAAGACACCATATGAAGATGAAGACAGAAATCAGGGTGATGCATCTATAAGCCAAGGAATGCCGAAGATTGCCAGCAGACCATCAGAAGCTAGAAGAGAGACTTCCCTGGTGGCACAGTGGATAAGAATCCGCCTGCCAATGCAGGAGATATGTATTCAATCGCTGGTCCAGGAAGATCCCACATGCTGTGGAGCAACTAAGCCTGTGCGCCACAACTACTGAGCCTGCATGCTGCAACTACTGAAGCCCACGTGCCTAGAGCCCATGCTCTGCAACAAGAGAAGCCACCACAGTGAGAAACCCGCGCACTGCAATGAAGAGTAGTCCCCTCTCACTGCAACTAGAGAAAGCCCGCACACAGCAGCGAAGACCCAACACAGCCAAAAATAAATTTTTTTTAAAATGTTAAAAAAAAAAAAAAAAAAGAAGCTAGAAGAGAGGCTTGGACTGGATTCTCCCTCATAGCCCTCAGAAGGAACCAAGCCTTCCAACACTTTAATCTCGAACTTCTAGCTTCCAGAACTGTGACACAATAAATTTCTGTTGTTTAAACCACCCAGTTAGAAGTACTTCGTTATGACAGTCTTAGGAAACTAACACAGATTTTGCTATAGGGAAGTGAGATACTGCTGTAACAAATACCCAAAATGTGGAAGTGGCTTTGGAATTCGGTAATGGATAGTCTGGAAGAGTCTGAAGATGCAGGATAGAAAAAGGCTAGATTATCCAGAAGAGAATGTTAGTGGAAATATGGAAGTTAAAGGAGATTCTGGGGAGAGCTCAGAAAGAGGAGAGCTGTGCAGAAAGCCTCTACTGTTCTAGAGAATACCTATATTATTATGAACAGAATGTTGCTAAAAATATGAATATTAAAAGTCCTTTTGGTGAGATCTCTGACAGAAATGAAGACTGTGTTACTGGAAACTGGAAGAGCGGTGATCCTTTTTATACAGTGACAGAGAACTTGGTTGAAATGTGTTCTGTTGAGTATAAAGGAGAACTTGTAAGCAATGAGCTCAGACACTTAGCTAAGGGGATTTCTAAGCAAAGTGTTGAAGGCACTGCCTGGTTTCTCCTTGTTGACTAGAGTAAAATGCAAGAGGAGAGAGATAAATTGAAGAAGGAATTGTTAAACAAAAAAAAAGCCCAGTCTTGAAGATTCAGAAAGTTCTCACCCTATCCATATTGCAAAAGATACAAAAAATGAGGCAGCATGTTCTGGAGACAACAGTAAGGGTGTGGCTTGTGAATCCAATCAACCATCTCAGCAGAAACCCTGACAGCTTGCACTGAAGGGGGACAGAGATGGGACAAAATGAAGAAAGGCTGTGAGACTTCTGGGTACGATCGGCAGGAAACAGGCTAAAACAGAGCTATATGGATGCAAATATGTACTGTCCTTCAAGAAAAGGGAAGAGTGACTCTGATGATGCTTCAGAGGTCAGGGAAGCTGCCGTTGCCACCACAGGCCCAGGGGTTCCCTCCTCAGATCCAGAGAGCAGGGCTGCTGCCCAAGGCCACGAGGGTGGAGCCACCACCTTGATGAGCCCAGAGGACAGTGTCCAGACACAGAGGTTTATTGTCAAGCCTTAAAACTTAGAACTGTTGGCTAAAACCAATATACAGGCAGACCTTGTTTTGCCACGTTTCGTGTTAATAAATTGAAGGTGTGTGGTATCAATGAGACCACACTCAGACATTAACAAGCCAACCAGCGTCCCAAGGAGGCATCCCAAAGAGTAAAAGGTCCAGAAATCATAAGACAAGAAATACTGATGGAGCCTGGACACTGGAGAAGAGAAGATGTCAGTGAGCTCAGAGAAAAGGTCACCCCTAGAAACACAACGTGGGGAGTCGTCACTGTACAAGGGACAGTTTATGAGAGCCAATGAGAGCGCTCGAAAAGTAATAAAAAGGGGTATATGTATACGTATAGCTGATTCACTTTGCTGTACACTTGAAACTAACACAACACTGTACATCAACTAGAGCCCCATAAAATTTTTTTAAAAAGAGAAAGAAATGTGCTCATGCTACTGACAGTGACCATTATATGGGGCTAATTAATTGCTTGTAGCCATGCTAGTGTAATTTCATAACAAGGACAGTACTCTGAAATTGGCAAGTGTTGAATCACTGAAAATTGATTGATGAGGCCAAATTTTTCTATGCAAGTTGAAGTATGCAACTTCTGAATTAAAATGTTTGACACATCTTGGGGGGTGAGGGGTAGGGGGTGGGGGGGTGATGAACTGGGAGAATTGGATTGACATATATACACGAATATGTATAAAATAGATAACTAATAAGAACCTGCTGTATAGCACAGGGAACTCCACTTTGCTGTACAGTAGAAACTAACACAACATTGTAAAACAACTATACCCCAATTTAAAAAAATTCAAAAAAAAATAAATAAAATACTTGATGCATCTTATAAAAAAAAAAAAGGAAAGCAATAAAAAGCGGGAATCAGGGAGCGATGGGTAGAGCTCCCAGCCATGGCCAAATTCACTGGCATATAAAGGGGGGCAGAGGATGTGACATGTACAAGGAAGATTGGAAGGAAGCTACATGGTGGCAGAGTTTATCTCAATACAAGGAAATAAGGAAGGCTCTTCTCATAATCAGAGACACAAAAAGTCGTAAATTCCCTTTAAAATCAGAGGCAGACTGTCTTGTGAGAAATAGTGCCCTAGATGAACGCTAGGGTGCCTTCCAGCTTCAGAATGATGCCAACACTGAATTCTACAAGCAAGGGGAAGCGTAGAGTTTTAAAGGTGGAACTGACGCGCAGACACCATTTTTCAAGCAGATTATGACTCTGTCAACAGGACTGGGAGGGAATGAGGGGGACAGAGAGGCCCAAGGCAAGGACAGCAGATGGTGAAGGCTGCCAGAGCCGCAGCAGGTTAATAAAATGCTCTTCGTGCCTCCTTTTGAACACAAGCGACCAGAACAAGGGATCTGACGCCGGACCTGAACAGGTGAAAAGTTGGGGAACTAGGCCAGAACCTCAAGTGCACACCTCCCTGGAAATCAGCGCCTGACTGGGGAGAGGAAAACAGCCACGAGAGCAAGGTCCTGAATGAAAGAGAAAGATGAAAGAGAAAGAACTCATGGAATCTGGTGACATTGCATATGCAGCAGAGAAAAGCAAAAGTGAATCCATTCACGCTGCTTTACTAGAGATTGTGGGACAAGCAGAGAAAGCCTGTAATCAAGGAGGAGAAAATGATCAGTCCTGAGTGTTTCAGAAGATGACAGACAGACTGAAAGAAAGGGGATGCTCTGGGAAGAGGTAACTGTTAAGCACCAGGGTTTATTTAGTTCGTGGTAACTCACCGATGACCTTCTCAGAGGTGCTGAAAAGAGCGAGCTCTCTTCTCCCCCCTCGGGTTAGCCTGTCACTCGTGTGTGTTACTGTGGACCATTTAGGGGCTCAGACCCCAGACACCCTGGGGTTGGTCTTGGCTCCCTACTCACTGGCTGGGTGGTCTTTTAACCTCCGTGCCCCAATTTCCTCACTTGTTAAATGGGCACTGTAAGCTTTCTTCAAAAAGCTTCGAGAATTAACTAAAGTAATACAGGCGATGTGTTTACAACGCTGCTTGTACATAGTAATTGTTCAGCCAATATTTTCTCTTATTTTACTATGGTGACAGCCATAACTACTACTGCTGCTACCACAACTGCCACCTGAAACAAATCAACAGCAAATCTGGGGGTATATGATATGGATGTAAACAAGGTCAAATGTTCCAAAATGTGGGAGTCTTTCTAACTTAGCACCGTCCAGGATAACCCTGACTTCCACAGCAGTCTGGGAATCCCCAGAAGTCCTCCAGGATTATTTTGCCTGAAGGTACCCTGTCTGAGGACATCTGCTTCAGTTTCCGGCTAGTTTGTCAATGTTTTCACCTATTCACTGATATCCCGGGCAAAGATTCCTCTTATTTACTGGGATATAAAATTTGGTGTGGATATAAAAAGCTTTTCTTCGTTCCTCAAACCAGCTCCCTAGTCTTTGATAAATTATGACAGGCAACCCTAAAAAGGAACAATCATTCCAAAAGAATGAGGAAGTGTTTAACAAGAATAAAGGAAAGAACACCGGATAAAAGTTCAGACTACTTTTGGTTTAGTGTGTGCCTTAAGCTCTCTGACATTGTTTCCTGCCTTATAAAATGGCAATTATATCCATTCCCTCAACTTTACAACACAGGCATGCAGGTCAAGTGAGAAAATGAAAAATAAAACACACACTGTAGAGAACAGACTTGTGGTTGCCGACGGGGAGATGGCGGAGGGTAAGGGATGGACTGGGAGTTTGGGATGAGCAGATACAAACTATCACATACAGAATGGACAAACAATGAGGTCCTACTGTATAGCACAGGGAACTATATTCGGTATCCTGAGATAAACCATAATGGAAAAGAATATTAAAAAATGTATATATATGTATAACTGAATCACTTTGCCATGTGGCAGAAATTAACACACATGATAAATCAACTATACTTCAATTTTTAAAAATAAATAAATAAATAAAAGCATGTTATGTATATATGCAAAATACTTTATAAGATATTCATGATACCACTTTATTGACCCTCATTACTCTCAAAGGATAAAAGAGACTTACAAGATTCTCCAGATATGCAGAGTATCACTTATAACATAGAATTTTCTTCAGTTTTATCACTTTTATCATTACTTCTACCGCTTCTCAGAGTCATTCTGAGGATTACCCCAGATCATGTTTTCAATGGAAACATGATTCAGTCTGAGGTCACAACACTAATATTCATTGGGTCCTTACTATGTGCCAGGAACTGTGCTCGGAACTTTACATGCATAACTTATTCAGTTTCTTAAAACAACCCAATGAAGAAACTAGGTCTTCCCTGTTCTGCTCATGAGAAAACTAAAATTTAAAGAATTTAAAGAACTCACACACGGTCTCCCAATCAGGGTCAATGCTGGGATTTGAACTCAGGTCTGCAACTCTCAGCCATATTGTCAGGGCTTCACTAGCTGGCTGACTCACTCTCTCCTCAATACCAGCCTCACAGGGCCCATGACGCCAACGTGGACATACAGAGAGGTTCTCAAACAGGCCCATCAACAGTGTATCTGTGAATGCTAAGAATCTATGAAATCTCACATAAACAACTATTTAAGTATTCTTCAAAAATAATTCATACTTTCAATCGCTACCTTCTACAGTAGCAATAATGTTTGCATCATCTTCATCTAGGAATCAGGTTATATGACACACGCACGCTATGTTACCACATATATTAAAATATCCTATACTCGTTTTGGGGACCCATAATATAGCGTCCAAATATACATCTTTAGGGGAAATGTATCCTAACGACACTAGAAGAATTGCATTTTTCTTGAAACACACTTTGCATTCAAAGTCAGAAAAAATACAGGAGAAGTTGCATAAGTTAGAAGAAACAGCACACAATAAGATCAGTGTGGGCTCACCAATCCCAGCTCCACCAGTTATAAGTTTTATCACTAGACAAAGTTAATCACATGTTCAAGTTTCCATTTCTTCATCTATAAAACAAGAATACTAGTGCATACCTACTAGGTTGTCATAAAGTTTAACTTTAATAGTACAGAATGTGTAAGGCTCCTAGAATAGTACTCAGTAACAATTTCTTCTTTTCTAGGCCAGTAAGAGGTAATAATGGCTCATAAAAGAGGCCATGAGGGAGCAGTTTCACTGAAATCATAGGTAACCTGTCCTCTATCTAAAACTATTTAGAACACACATGGCCGGCCACACCCACAAATAGAAGAAAAAGACTGGAAGAGTATTTCCCAAAAGAAATCACTGGAAGATGTAATTGTTGTGACAGCCGAAGACAACTTAGCACAAGGGGAGTAGCTGGACCAGATGTACAGACAAAAACAGCAAACAAACACAAACACAAACACTAGGGGGTAGAAATGAAAGACTACTTCTCTTCCTTACTTTCAATTGCCCCCAGAGACTGGGACCTCATCCTTCAAAGAAGCAGTTTCGGGTAGTGGTTAGAAGTACCAATTACAGAATCAGATGGACCTAGGTCCAAAGTATAGTCCTTTCACTCACTTGTCAATTGACCGGGTAAGTTTCTTAACCTCTCCAATCATCAGTTTCGTCTTGGAAATAATAATGATAAGCTCATAAAATATATATACTTCACAAGGTGGTATGGGATGAAATGAAATTCATACATAAATTCTATAGTACATAACAAGTGATCAGTAAAGAAGCAATTATAGCTTAATGACAATAACAATAATATTATATTAATAATAGTAAGCAACATGGGAAGGTTTGCTGCCTGAATGATATTCAGACCTAAGGTCCTAGGGATTGAGCCAATGTAAAAAAACTCAAAGAGCACCTTCCTGGGCATGACCAGCTTGCCACTGGTTTACTCTTGTACTCATTTACACATTCCCCAGCCTGGCCAGGAGTCTTCAACAGTCGAAGCCACTCCTAGCGGGTGTGAGGGGTGGAGGGCCCAGCTCAGCTTCAGACCCACCCCTTAGTTGATGCTGAGGATTTGGGTCAAGTGTTGGAAAACACCTAAACCCCATTGATGCCAGCCACGTGATTTATTTTCGGAAACCTCACAGGAGCTCTGCCCGCGGGGCACTGAGTCCCCTGGTGATTTTGGGGTTGACACCCAGTGTCAGTACCTAAAGAGCCCTTCCTGCGCCCCACGCTTCATGCCTCCCCTGCCACACCCTTGCAACAGGATTTCTCGCTATACTGCTGTGTCTATTACTTTTATATTTCTGCCTTTGCTTGGGTTAAAATTCCCGACTCCTTGCTTTTCAAATGTGTTCTATGTTGTCCAACTTTTTTTTTTGGCCACACCGTGTGGCTTGCGGAATCTTAGTTCCCTGACCACGGATCAAACCAGGCCCCCCAGTGGAAGCACAGAGTCCTAACCACGGAATCGCCAGGGAAGTCCCTATGTTGTTCAACTTTAAAAGATCAGTATGGGGACTTCCCTGGTGGAGCAGTGGTTAAGAATCCTCCTGCCAATGCAGGGGACATATGTTCGAGCCCTGGTCCGGGAAGATCCCACATGCCACGGAGCAACTAAGCCCGTGTGCCACAACTACTGGGCCTGCGCTCTAGAGCCCGCGAGCCACAACTACTGAGCCCATGTGCCACAATTACCGAAGCCCATGCACCTAGAGCCTGTGCTCTGCAACAAGAGAAGCCACTGCAATGAGAAGCCCGCACACCGCAACAAAGAGTAGCCCCCGCTCACTGCAACTAGAGAAAGACTGAGCGCAGCAACGAAGACCCAATGCAGCCAAAAAAAAAAAAAAAAAAAGAAATATGAAAGAAAAATTTAACTTATCAAAGAAAACAAAGAAATCCCAGATGACAAGAACCAGATCTGAAGATTTAAAAGGAAAAATATATGAGGAACAGAAATTATATGTTCTCATTACCTTTACATGGATCAATACAGTCATTAGTTAAACTGAGTTCAATCCATATTAAACCTTGATTTATTTAAAATATTTGTGTTATTATTTGAATTACTTACCCCTCCCCTCACCAAGGTAATAGAATTTACCAACATAGCAAATTTTTTTAAATCTAAGGAACCAATTTGCTTAAAAATCTCAGTTGGTTAATGCTCAAAGGACGCCTTAGAGCTACAAAATAATGCAATATAAACATTTTAACATAGACATTACTTTCAGTTTTACACAAAAGAAAAAATTCTATATTAGAACCTTACAGTTATGATTTCTGTAAATTAACTGTGAAAACTTTGTGCAGTTCTGTGTACAGAGGAATTAGTACAACAATTACTACTCAGAGTATCAGAGATTCATGCTAGCTCTTAGGAACACATGTCAGTAAAAAATGACCCGATAAAAAATATGGAAGATACCATAATAGGAACACATTTATATAAACAGTGATTATTACCTCTCCTTAATCTCACATTATGTACCTGTGTGCTACACTAACATCCTTACCCAGAGTACATGAGAAAATCTCTTTGAAAGCATCCCAGGGGCTCCCTGCTAAAGAATTCTGTTACTTACCATCCTTTGATTTTTTGGTAAAGATGACGTTTCCTGTACAAGAGAAGTTTCACGGGAACCCAAATCAAAAGAGTCACTGAAGATACATAGGCGATGGAACAGGAAACAATCAGCCAATAATGCGTTTTGCCAGGTGTACCCCTTGTGCTTTGATAGGCATCGGCAAACTGTTCCATTATCACCAGCGTGGGGACAGAGAAAGCAGCAAGCTCAAGGAGCTCAAAGAACAGCAGCTTCATCAGTCTCCTCGAAGCCATCCTGGAAGAGCGAGCCTGGGGACCAGACGCTCCCACTCTGACCGGGAGCAGCATATGGACTCACAGACACTGAACTGGGATCAAGTTCCTTGTACTCGAATCACTAACCAGTGACTTTTTATTCTTTTATTGACCCTCATATGGTTCAGTGATCTTCCAACTTAACAACCGAGGTCTCTTAAAGAAACAGAGCAGTTGTGGAAGTGATCACTTAATGTGTTTGCACATCCGTTACTACAAGTCAAATGAATTTCAGAACATGCTTTGGAGCATCAGTAAAAGCGGGATCTTTTAATGTAGTCTTTATTGTGAATTTGAGCACAAAAAAACATTTATGCAATGTTTAACACTTGTTAAGTAGAACCATTGCAATAATATAATTTTAGAGTTAAAGGGGAAGAAGAGACATAATCCAATCCCCTATTTTTTTTTTTTTTTGCGGTACGCAGGCCTCTCACTGCTGCGGCCTCTCCCATTGCGGAGCACAGGCTCCGGACGCGCAGGCTCAGCGTCCATGGCTCACGGGCCCAGCCGCTCCGCGGCATGTGGGATCCTCCCGGACCGGGGCACGAACCCGTGTCCCCTCCATCGGCAGGCGGACCCTCAACCACCGCGCCACCAGGGAAGCCCCCAATCCCCTATTTTTATATCTAAGCAAATTCAGGCAAAGGGAAAAACCCAAAATCTGAGTCTTCATCTAGGAGAATGACCCCTCATTTTTCTTCCAAGGGCTTGAAAAGGGAGTTTGGATTCACTTTGCCAGTCTCCTAACAAGACTTCTTCCTGGTACTTGAAATATTTATTTGTTCTTGCACATTGATTGCTATGCAACACAGACTAACATTATTTTTATTTTGCGAGTCAGGAAGCTAACATGGCGATACGAGGAACTGGTTGTCAGGACCGACACATGCAGAGTTATCTATATCTAGTCCAAAAGCAAATATCAAATATTTAAAAGACAACAGTGGTCCCCGTGAATATCCCTCCTTTGCAAACCGCTTTGGAACAGCTGTGATGAGCACTCTGCTGGGTGTGGGGTGCGACAGTGAATGAGGGACAAAGGTTCCTGCCTTGAAAACGCTCACAATCCATGGAGGAAACAAACCTACGGCAACAAAAAATTAACTGAGGTCAGAAGTATAGCCTAAATGCCACGGTACCCCAGAGAACTTCCTCTTTGGGCTGTGGGAAGGGGAGGGAAAGATGATGATGAGGCCCGAAGGTGGGTGTTGGGGTGTCAGCGACATTTCAGGCAGGCAAAGAAGTAAGGAGGGAGGAATGGTGGTGAGTCCGGTGTGTATGGCAGGACCCAGGGGCAAGTGATGCTAGAAAAATCGTCTGGGGTCAGAACGTCCACGTCCCATGAAGGATTTGGGGCGTGTGTGTGTGCGTGTGTGCACATGTGTGTGTCTGTGTCAAAAAGCATTTTCTGAACAGAGGAGTCACTTGAACACCTGGAAAGGAGGGACGGTGCTGATGTGAAGGGAGGGCAGGAATGGTATTAACCTAGAGACAGGGAAGCCACCTGGGCGCCACAGAGGAGCCTGATACATCAAGTGCAGGAGTGACGAGGAGAGTCCAGCACCCACACACGCTGACCCGACCCCTCCTACTTGCTGGCTTTGTGTCAGATGCCACCCCACCTCACCACCCGACCCCCGCGTGCATTTCTCTCAGCTTCTCTCCCCCAAGGCCCTTCGCAGAAGGGACCCCGGGGCTGCCTGGCTCTCGGGATGCACCTAGGATTCTGGGGGTGGCCCCAAGGATTCACACCTCCTGCCCTCCCACTGCAGGATAATCAGACAGGTGGCTCCTCTAGCAGTCAAGTTACCCTCTTTGACCTCGAATCCACTGATGTGGAGCAGAAGCCCTCACAAATGCAAGAAGAGACTTGGAAGAAGGACAGCAAGAATACGAAAGGATGCGGCAGAAAACCATCTGAGCAGCGGTTCTGTTAAGGCAACTATTTCTCATAGCATACCATTGACATCAGTTCTCTGTATCATCCCTGACAAAGTTTCTATTTAAACGATACTAGATACAAGCTAGATTTTAACCTCCTAACCCTCGGTCTTGAGTCATCTAGTGCTACAATGTATTATAACTTCTTCCACAAATTTTGTGTATTAATAGGAATTGTGATCTGAGTAATTGAAGACAGGTGTCGAGTAAAAACAGCCTGGCTCTTACCTGGACTGTAATTCCATTTATTTCCATGTACGGGAATTTGAAACTGAGACTCACTTTATATTTCTCGCCTCTAATCTTCCTCCAGTTCCTATTTTCTCTTCACCTTTACCTTCAAAGATAAGGCCAAGAGTGTTACATTCATGTGATGGGACCAGCTGTTCTCCACCACAGGGAACGCCCTGATACTAGCTGTGCTTTGAGTGGCAGGGAGTTTATGACTGTTGTCCTCTGCCCACAACGAGCCCAACCCCATGTGAAGGAAAGACTGATTGTGTTACCCTTGTAACATCATGGTAGATCATGGTAGAGGCTTAGTGAGTGACTTACGCTTTGGTAGGGAGATGACACAGACACACAGGTAGGACCTAAGAAGGTGTACGGAGTGAGTTGGACAGCCCTACCCTGCCCAGGCCTCCACCACCCTCCTCTAGCCACATCTGGATGAACAGGCACGGGGCTACAGAAGGTCCAGCCGTCTAAACGTGGCCTGGCATAACCTAGGCCAATCACTTTCTCACCCACAGGAATTTGAACTAAAAAATGTGGAGAATTTGACAAGTGGAGTTAAAGGAGGCCACGATTTTGAGTCAGGATCAGAGCGGCTCAAACTGTATGTGCTAGAACCACCCCTGACATGTGGTCAAACTCAGTAACTAGCTGAATGAATGAGTGAATGAATGAATGAGTGAATGAATGAACAAATGGAAGCCAAATGGTGAGGGAATAGGAGGTCAATCCAGAGAGTGAGCTGACTGGGACAGATCGATGGGGCGATACAAGCACACAAAGAAAACCAGTCCCCCAGCTGCTTGACTCTCCAGGTCACCTGTATTCTTACAAAACAGGGCTTCCATTCTTTGCAACCAAAGGGCTTGAATATAAGCCAAAAAAAAAAAAAAAGAAAAATGTGTTTATGAGCAGGGGCCAAATATCATACAGATACAATATGTAAAACTACTGGATGATTCAGAGGAGAGGATTGAAAAAAAATCAAAGTCAAGTTGATTAGAGAAGGTGAATTTTGACCTGCATTGATTTTTCTTTTCTTTTCTTTCCTTTTCTTTTTTTTTTTTTTTTTGGTTTCACAGGGGAATTCTAAGAAACCTTTATTTTTAAAAAAAATTTTTATTGCAGGATAGTTGATTTACAATGTTGTGTTACCTTCTGCTGTACAGCAAAGTGAATCAGTTACGCATATACATACATCCACTCTTTTTTAGATTCTTTCCCATGATATCACTTATATATGGAATCTAAAAAAAAAAATGGTACAAATGAACTTATGTATCGATTTTTTTATTGACTCAAAGCAAGATCTATATATTGTTACAGCAATCTTCTTTATATAGTATAATTGTATTTTCTCTGAAAAATAATTTTAAGAATTTTCATGATGCAGTGAGGTGGGGAGAGGGGTGGGAGAGAGAAGAAATGGATGTTTGTTCTGAAATACTATAGTTGTAGATTTAAATGTAAATTTAAGATCCAGAAAGATAATCCACCAAACTGTTAAGAGTGATATCCCTGGGGAATGGGTGAGTTGGGGCAGAGGGGTTTTTGCGTTGTTTTTTAAATTAATATTTGCATAGATGGAATATTTCACAAGCATAAAAATTAGAAAATAAGTTTAGACTAATAAAAGTCAATTGGGGGAGCTTCCCTGGTGGCGCAGTGCTTGAGAATCTGCCTGCTAATGCAGGGGACACGGGTTCGAGCCCTGGTCTGGGAGGATCCCACATACCACGGAGCAGCTAGGCCTGTGAGCCACAACTACTGAGCCTGTGCGTCTGGAGCCTGTGTTCCACAATAAGAGAGGCTGCGATAGTGAGAGGCCCACGCACCGCGATGAAGAGTGGCCCCCACTTGCCACAACTGGAGAAAGTCCTCGCGCAGAAATGAAGACCCAACACAGCAAAAATAAATAAATAAGTTAATAAACTCCTACCCCCAACATCTTAAAAAAAAAAATTTTTTTTAAAGTCAATTGGGGCTTCCCTGGTGGCACAGTTGTTAAGAGTCCGCCTGCCGATGCAGGGAACGTGGGTTCGTGCCCCGGTCCGGGAAGATCCCACGTGCCGCGGAGCGGCTGGGCCCGTGAGCCATGGCCGCTGAGCCTGCGCGTCTGGAGCCTGTGCTCCGCAACGGGAGAGGCCACAACAGTGAGAGGCCCGCGTACCACAAAAAAAAAAAAAGTCAATTGAACAAAGAAATTCCAGCTTAATAAAAATGTTGTGCTCTATCTTTTAGAATCTTCCCTCCACAAATTTGTTTTCCCTCACTTCCAAGCAAAATGAACAAATTTCACTCCCACTTATCCCTGCAGTGGCTGTAGTTAATAGCAGTGAAATAGCCAAGAGGCAAGCAGGAGATGGGGGAATGCCCTGAAGAACTGTTTCCTCCCTGGGCAGTTAGGGTTGAATTTGAATGTCTTCTCCTGACCTCACAGGAGAGTGTGAATAAGTGTAGTCTTCACCCTTCAGCCCCAGATTAAGGGTTTTAGCCTCTGTGAAACCTTTCCTTACTCTCCTTCTCCAAGTAGAAGCGAGTATTTCCTCCTGTATGTAAAATAGCTTTCAAATACTCCCACTGTAGCACTTGTCTCCCTACATAAAACCGCAAGCTCCTTGAAGGCAGAGAACATCTGCTTTCATCTTTGTACCATCATTTCTCAGCACAATGCCTGGCACATAATAGGCCCTTAGTACATACTTGGGAAAGGAAGGAATGAACAGATGAAGGGTAAGAGAAGTGGTGGGCAGCGGGGAGAATGTGCTAGGCTGTGAAAATGGCTAACTCGTCTTTCATTCCAAGAGAATGCAGTTCCTACACTGACCCTTCAGAAGGAGAAGTCATGTACTACCTGTCCCAATACAATCTGTTCACTCAGCTCATGAGTTTCAATGTTCTTGAGTGGTCCCAATGACAGCCGCCATGTCTCCTTCCTAGATAGCCATGGCTCCAAGGACAAAGCCCCTGGGGATTGCAGAGCTTGTTAATCTCACGATGCGTGTTCAGAAAAGACTATGCCCCTTACAAGCATTCACAAAGACTTTATAGGTCCCAATGTTACAATGTCTTTCCCAACATTTTCCAACCCACATGCCCTCAAGAATGCATATCCATGATGAATTTGCATCGTTAATGAAGGACGTTGGAGAGGACTGTCTGGTAATTGTCTGGTCCGAGGCATAGCCTTTAATCATTTCAGGGTCCTCAGCCCTTCCAAAGTATCATTTGTCTAAATTTTCCAGAACAGAATGGGAGGCAGGAAAGTTTCCTTCATGAGGGATAGAGTAACTAGCGAGCTTGCCAAAGAAAAAGAAAGCCATGATGCCAGCATTAAGCTACTGGGGAAAAAATAATGCCACACCCCTGACTCAGAGACAAAGACAAAGGGATACAAGGGAGGGTTTACGATCACCTACCCCTTCAGCTGGGACCAGTTTATGCCAATCCTGATTCCTCCCCTTCTAAGTCCCCTGATGAGTCCGCCATGCAATTGCACTGCCAGTAATTAGAAGGACACGGAGGGGGACATTTTCAAACCACCCAAATTCTTTACTTGGATTTGCACAAGACTGATTTGGAGAAATCTGTCCCCGAGTCTGCTCTTTAATGCTGGCTTTAACAACTTCCTGGTAGGAAACAGATTTGGTTTTCTGAAGCTGGGTCTGTGGTGGAAAGACTGAGTCTTGTGGTTAGAACTCACTTCCACACAGGAGTGTTGATGCAGTGTTTTTTATTTTAGTAAGCAGAAGATATCATGCTGTCCAGGGTAGCACCTGTTCTCCACACTTCCAACTGTCATTTCCTTCCTGCAGGCAGGAAGTCAAAAATGGACAGTCTCTTAAATTGTTAGTAAGATCATTTGTAATCTCAGGTTTTGCTCATTGTTTTCGGCATTTCATTCTGTGAAACAAAATGTACAAACTGCCAGGAATGTTCTGGCATATCCGTGGCTTGTTTCCTGTGATCATGTGGTGTTGATATGCAAAAAGGCAGGGTCTGGTGGCAGTGAAACTGCTCTCGGGATCAAGCTGGATCTACGAAGAGCCCAGGGAAGAGGCAAAAGTGTGTCCCTACGCCTAATTTACTGACTATTTATCATTTCCAAAGAGTGTTTCCAAAATACATTACTGATCCTCATAAGATGATGTCATCAAATAAATCACCTGAAGTAAACTCAGTAAGATTATGTTACCATGTGATATAAGCCCCTTTACTAATGTTATGCTGTCATAGTCCAGACTATACAAATTCATATTATAGGGAAAGGATTAATTTCATCTCTCTGGCTATTTATAAATAAACAACTTTGTAAGAGCAAAGACGACAGCGTATTCACTCTTGTAACCCTTTTAATATCTAGTGACTTTATTCTTCAAATTAACAAATTGTATAGAATGTCCTTACTTTTTTTTTTTAATAAATTTATTTATTTTTGGCTTCGTTGGGTCTTTGTTGCTGCATGCGGGCTTTCTCTAGTTGTGGTGAATGGGGGCTGCTCTTCGTTGCGGTGTGTGGGCTTCTCATCGCGGCAGAGCACGGGATCTAGGCATGCGGGCTTCAGTAGTTATGGGGTGTGGGCTCAGTAGTTGTGGCGCATGGGCTTAGTTGCTCTGAGGCATGTGGGATCTTCCCGGACCAGGGCTTGAACCCATGCCCCCTGCATTGGCAGGCAGATTCTTAACCACTGCACCACCAGGGAAGCCCTAGAATGTCCTTACTTTTTAAAAGTAATGGTGCTCTCTTGTAAAATTTTTTCTATCATAATTGTCCAGATCTCAAGAAAGCAGGAAAGAAAGGAAGAACTAAAACTTCCCACTCCTGTTATATAAACACAAATTGTGTGTAGTGGTATATAAATGGGACCTAAGAATTAGAATATTAAAGAGGGGCAGGAAGTCACTTCATTCTTTACAATAATTCTCAGCTTTTTTTTTTTAAGGGACTACCATAATCTAGTTGACCTTTGAGTATTCCAAAGTGACAAATTTAAGCAAAGAAATAAAATCCATTTGAGTGTAGATGCAGCCCTAATTAACTACCGCATATTCATCCCAAAGTTCACAAGAATGATTTAACCTAAATTTCCCAAATCTTCATGGTTAAGGATATGATGGTAGGTTTGCAGCACTCCAACTGTTCCTTACTTAAGATAAAATAACTTGAGAACAATGTGAGTAGATATACCCATATCTTCAGAAAGTATGCAGAAGTGACGATTATCCAGTTATTTTGGTTAATCTAGCTAGATCAAAATCTCTAAGTGGTTGGCCTAAATGCAACGTTCCCTAACTCCATTGCACGGTGCAGGTTTGTTTTGGTTTGTTTTAAGAGGATAGTTTTAAAGATATTGTGGGTTTGGAATCTTCTGACCTAAATTACCATTTAGACTATAAATGTACATAATTAATATGTCTTCTTGGACTATTTAGTTTGATAAACATTAAATGAAGTAAGTCAGCTGATCTCTTCTCTGTCAAAAGCCCCCCATTGGCTTCTCATCTCATTTAGAGTAAAAGCCCAAGGCTTTACCAGAATTTTCAAGGCCCTACCACTCAGCACATTTCTCTCTGACTTCATTTCCTATTACTCTCTCTCAATATTCTTCAAACATGCCAGGCGTCAAGGCTTCCCCCAGCCCTCCTCCTTGCTGCTGTCTCCTGCAGATATCCAAAGAGCCAACTACCTCATTTTCTTTAGGTCTTTACTTAAATGACACTTTCTCAGTGAGACGGCTTATCCAAAATTCCAATATTCTCCCTCTTCAATTTCTTATCCTTCTCCTCACTTTTTCTTTTACTTATTAATAGCATAATGTTTATTTGACTTATTTATTACGTTAACTGTCTGTTCCCCCAACTAGAAGGTAAGTTTCTTTAGGGCAGGAATTTTTACCAACTTTGCTCTCTGTTATATACTCATACTAGACTAGTGCTTAGCACATAGTAAGATCTCAATAATTATTCATTGAATGAGTGACATAATGAATTCACAAATGAACTGAGTGGACTCTCTATGCTAGCTACTATGCTAATGCAAGGATACAAAGATGACCAAGACATGATGCTCTCTGCCCTTACAGGCTTACAATCTGGTTGAAGAGACGGATAGAGCCATGAATCATTTCAGTACGAGTGCAATGAGAGATGCGTGTCCGAGTCATCTTCAGTGCAGAGAGGAAGGGGACATGGTCAACCCAGAGGTTCAGGTAAAGTTTCCTGAATAAAAGCAGGCACATTCTCGAGCTCAAGAAACTAGTCTAGCTAGAGAAATAGAAGGTTCCTTCAAAGGTCTTAATAGAATAGACTTTTAAGTTTGCTCCAAGGTGTGACATCTGCAAGATGGTGGAATGGGAAGTCCCCAGTCCTAGTCTCCCAACAGAAACACCAGTTTAGCAACTATCCATGGACAAGAATGCCTTTGTGAGAATTCCAGAACCCAGGGAAGAGGCTACAGCACCCCAGTAGAGCATGAAAACTAAGAAAAATCACATTTAAAAGGATAAGAAGAACAGTTTCACTTTGTCTGCATTGCCCCCCAACGCCCCCCAAGCCGGCACATCAACACCAAGAAAGATCCCCTTTGGCCCATGATTTCTCTAGTGGAGAAAAGAGAGGCCAAGGTGCATATCCAACTTTCCCAGCATTTCAGGGCACTCCTCAGGAGGCCCACTTCTGTCTCACCTCATGCAGAAAACTGAAGAAACTGGCACAGCTAGACCACCTGGAGACGGTTAAGAAGTTAAAAAGAGGTAGGGGTTTTCAGCGGCTAGTACACACAGATCTCAGAGACGGCACCGCAGCCGCACAAACGACCCCACCTGACCACAGAGCTCCACCAGCCGGCCCTATTCAACTAGAGACCCCACCAGCCAGTCCTGCCCATCACAAACCCCACAAGCACTGTTGAACTACAGACCCCAAGGACCCTGGAAGTGAACACCCCTGCCTGTGGATGCCACCAAAAAACAGAATCCCAGGATCCCAGGCCAGGCTGAGTCACACTGATGAAGTCTTTTCCTTTCTGGAGCCAGCCTGTTGAGACGGTCTTGAAATTCACAGACACCAACAAAGGATACAAACATCACAAAGAATCAGGGAAACATAACACCACCAAAGGAAACATTTACTTCTAGTTACTGACCCTAAAGAAATGGAGTTCCACAAACGGACACAGAATTCAAACTAATCATCTTAAAAAGCCCAATGAACTACAAAGAACACAGATAAACAACTAAGCAAAATCAGGAGAACACAGGAACAAAATGGGATGGAGTAACATCAGCAAGATGGCAGTATTAGAATGTCCAGTGCCCATCCTTTCCCAGAAACATCTGCTGGAACAACTATCCACATGTAAAAATACCTTCAGAAGAGCTAAGAGCTCCAGGTGAGGGATTACAGCACCTGGATGGAGCACAGAAATAAGAAAAGAGCCATTGAAGATGGCAGGAAAGATAATCACATTATGTGAAGTTACCTAAACCTGGGCAGCCCACTGGGGAAACAGACATCCTTCCCGCAGCAGGAGAATGAAGTGAGCACCCAGCTTCACTGCAGAACCCAGCACTGCCAGCTTCCACAGCCCCAGGTGGCTCCTGTGGTGTCAGGCTTCCGGTGGGCTCCTGTAAACCCAGGATCCCAGCCCATCCCAGCACTGGCACCAGACTGGCCCCCATGAACCCAGGCTCCCGGCCAGGCCCAGTGCCAGGTCTGCTATCACAGACCCAGGCTCCCAACCCACCCCAGCACCTTGTTAGCTCCATGAAGCCAGGTGCCCAGCCTAGCAGCAAGCCAACACTTGCAGACCCAGACACTGGGCTCACCCCAGGTTCACAGCACTTAGCTGGCTCTGTGGAGCCAGGATCCAGGCTTGACCACGAGGACTCAGGCACCAAGCCTGCCCATCTGCTGATCCAGGCACCAGAGCTGCCAGCCCAGGGCCTCCATCAGCAAGGCCAACCACAGACAACACCAGATGGTTCACCTGGAATGTCTCACTAGTAAAGGGCTTTCCCTGCTGAAGCCAATCTGTAAAAACCGGAAGAGGTGCCTACTTCCTCAAATGCACAGAAACCAACACAAAGCCACAGGATCACTAATAATCAAGGTAACATGATTAGCTCCAGTGACTGACCCTAAAGAAAGGGAGATCTATGAACTGTCTCACAAAGAATTCAAAATAACCCTATTAAAGCAGGGACAACTAAAGGACACTAGGAAAACAATGCATGAACAATATAAGAAGTTCAACAAAGAAACAGAAACTATTAAAAAAAATCCTAGAGTTGAAGAATAAAATGAACTGAATACCTCAATAGAGAGCTTTGATAGCAGGCTTGACCACACAATAGAAAAAATTAGTAAACTAGGATATAGGTCATATGAAATCCTTCAGTCAGAGCAGCATAAGAAAAAAGAATGAAAAAGAGTCAACAAATCCTCCAAGAACTGTGGGACACCATTGAGAGAAACGATCTACACATTATTGGAGTCGCAGAAGAAAAGAGGGAGACATGGCAGAAAGCTCATTGAAAGAAATAATGGCTGAGAACTTCTCAATCTGGAGGGAGACTTGGACACCCAAGTTCATGAAGCTAACAGGTCGTCCCGAAATTTCAATTCAAAAAGATTTTCTCCAAGATACATTATAATAAAACAGCCTAAGATCAAAGACAAAGAGACAATTAAAGAAAAAAGATAAATAAATTCCTCACATATAAGGGCCGACATAAGTCCATCAGCAGATTTCTCAGCAGAAACCTTGCCAGCCAAGACAGGGTCAGATGATATATTCAATGTGTTGGGGAAACAAACACACGAACACAAAAACCCTGCCAAACAAGAACACTTTACCCAACAAGGTTGTCTTTCAGAAATGAAGGAAAGATCCAGACTTTCTCAAAAAACAAAATCTGAAAGATTCCATCACCATTAGATCTGCCCTATAAGAAATACTAGAAGTAGTTCTTCCAAGTCTTTTTTTCATCAAGGAAAGGATGCTAATCAGTAACTTGAAAACATGAAAAGATAAAACACTGGTGAAGTATATAGTCAAATTTGAAATACTCTAATACTGTAATATGGCAGTGTGTTAATCATTTATGCTAGTATAAAGGTTAAAGTACAAAAGTATTAAAAAGACAGAGAATTCCCTGGCAGTCCAGTGGTTAGGACACTGCGCTTTCACTGCCATGGCCCGGGTTTGATCCCGCGTCAGGAACTAAGATCCCGCAAGCTGCATGGCATGGCCAAAAAAAAAAACACAAAAAAACTGTAGACACAATAATTTGTTAATGTATACACAATATTAAAAGAGATAAACAGTGACATCAAAAACATAAAGTGGGGGGAAGTAAAAGGGTAGAATTTCTATAAGGGATCAAACTTAGCAGCTTAAAATAGACTTTTATATTTTTAAGATGTTTTACCTCATGGTAACCACAAAGCAAAATCTAACAGTAGATACAAGAAAGATAAAGAGGAGGGAAATCAAAGCATACCACTATGGAAAATCATCAGTTCACAAAGAAATACATCAAGACATATCATGACAGCAAAACAGTAAGAGTAGGAGACTATGATACTGCATTTTCAACAATGGATGTACCTTTCAGACGGCAGGTGAATAACTAAACAGCAGACTTGCACAACATGATAAACCAATCTGACTTAACAGCCTATACGCAATATTCCAAACCAAGAGCAGTGGAATATATACTCTTTTGAAGCATACATGGAACATTTTCTGGGATAGATCACATGCTAAGTCACAAAACAAGTCACTGCAAATTTAAGAAGACTGAAATCTTTTTTACTTTATTTTATTGCATTCTTCCATGAAATAAAACTAGAAATCAGTAACAAAAGGAAATCAGGAAAACACACAAATACATGGAAATTAAACAACACACTCTTGAACAACCACTGGGTCAAAGAAGAAGTCAAAATATCTTGACACAAATGAAAAAAAGAACAAAATATACCAAAGCTTAGGGGATACAGCAAAAGCAGTACTGAGAAGGAAGCTTTTAGTGATAAACACCTACATTAAGAAAGATCTCATGCAACCTAACTTTACACCTCAAGTAAACAGAAGAAGAACAAACTAAGCTCAAAATTAGCATATAGGAGATAATAAGGACTAGAGGAGAAACTGATGAAATGAAATAAAGAATAGAAAACAATACAAAAAACAGATAAAACTAGTTCGTTTTTTGAAAAGATAAACATATCAACAAACCATTAGCTGAACTAACTGAAAAAAAAGGAGAGAAAACTCAAAATCAGAAATAAAAGAGGAGGCATTACAACTGATGCCACAGAAATTTAAAAAAAAAATAAGGGACCATTGTGAACAATGATAGATCAACAAATTGGATAACTTAGAAGAAACGTTAAAAACTACCACGACCGCGTCAAGAAGAAACAGAAAGACTGAACAGATCAATAACAAATAATGAGATTGGATCAATAATCAAGAATCTCCCAACAACCAAAAAAAAAAGCCCAGTACCAGAGGGTTTCATAGGTAAATTCTATCATCGAAATTTAAGAATTAATACCAATCCTTCTCAAACTCTTCTAAAAATAGAAGCGAGAACACATCCAAACTCCTTTTACTAGGCCAGCATCATCTTAATAGGAGAGCCAGACAAAAACACCACAAGAAAAAAACAAAAAAACTACAGGCTAATATTCCTGATGAACATGGATATAAAAAATCCTCAACAAAACATTAGCAAACTTAATTCAACAACACATTAAAAGGATCATAAACCATGACCAAGTGGGACTTATCCCTAGGATGTAAGGATAGTTCAACATATGCAAATCGATGTGACAACATCACATTAACAGAATGAAGGACCAAAAAGTAATGTGATTATTTCAATACGTGCAGAAAAAAGTATTTGACAATATTCAACACTTTTTCATGGCACTCTAAAAATTATATCAAGTATAGAAGAACTTACTTCAACACAATAGAGGCCATATATGAAAAGCCCACAGCTAACATCATACTCAGTGTGAAAAAGCAAAATTTTTCCTCTCAAATCTGGAACAAGACAACACCTGTTGAGATAGCTATTATCCAAAAAAAAAGGGTTGGCGAGGAGAGATATGGAAAAATTGGAATCTTTGTTGTACACTGTTGGTGGGAATGTAAAACGGTACAGCTGCTATGGAAAATAGTATGGAGCATCCTCAAAATATTAAAAATACATCTACCAGATGATCCAGCAATCCCACTTCTAGGATGGAACTGAAATCAGGATCTTGAAGAGGTATCTTCACTCCTGCATTCATTGCAGCCTTATTCATAACAGCCAAGAAATGAAAATAACCCAAGTGTCCACTAGCACGAATGGATATGGAAATTGTGGTATGTACATACAACGGAATACTATTCTGCCTTAAAAAAAGGAAGGGAACCCTACTCTTTGCAACAACACTGAAGACGTGATAAGTGAAATCAGTCAGTCACAGAAGGACAAATGCTGCGTGACTCCTTTTATATGAGGCGTCTAATATAGCCAGACACATAGAAGTAGACAATATAATGGTGGTACCAGGAGATGGAGAAATGGGAAGTTGTTGTTCAATGGGCATAAAGCTAGTTATATGAGATGGGTAAGTTCCAGCGATGGGCTCTAAAACATTGTGCCAGTAGTTAATATCAAAGTATTATGCACTTAAAAGTTTAAGAGGGTAAATCTCATATTAAGTGTTCTCACCACAAAAACAAAACCAAGGGACACAAGGACAATTTGGAGATGATGGATATGGTTATCACCTTGATTGTGGTGATGGTAACACGAGTATATATACATACGTCCAAACTCACAAAAGGGTGCACGTTAATTACGTGGGTTTTTTTGTGTACCGATTATTACCACAATAAAATTGAAGAAAAACTTTTGCTCCAAAACACTGAAATGACTAAAGCCTGTATCTAACTCCCGAGTTGCAATATTAGCCCTTATCTCTTCTTATAGTACTGAATGCCTTACTAAATTCTACCTCGTGCTGTAGTTTTAAAGTACATGTTTTCTTTCCTTACACATTCATGACCTCCTTTAAGGCAGTGATGGGATCTTGTTGTGTTGTAGGGATCCCAATGCCACCCGCAGTTTTGATGATTCACTAGGAGGCCTCTCGGAGCTCAGCATACTGTACCCGTGGCTGTAATTTATTGCACTGAAAGGACCTGAAGCAAAACCAGCAAGGGGAAAAGGCACGTAGGGGGATGTCCAGGGAAACCAGGTACAAGCTTCTAAGAGTCCTTGGTCCAGAGTCACACAGGATGAGTTTAATTCCCCCAGAAACAAGCTGTGAAAACACATGTGAAATGTTGCCAACTAGGAAGGCTCTCTAGACTCAGTGCCTGGGGTTTTTACTGGGGCTGATCATGTAGGTACTCTCTACCTGACATGTCCCCAGATTCCAGCCTCCCAGAGGAAAGCAGGTGTTCAGCATAAACCACACCATTTGTGCAAATAGCTTAGGCCCAGTGAGCCACTCTTGTCAGTTGTGAGAATGGTGGGAACCCTCCTCAAATCCAAGTTCCCAAATGCCAGCCAAGGGCCAACCTTGGAAACAGGACTTTCAAAAAAATGGCAGTCAGGCCTGCTACGCCAACTTTTTTTCTGTCCACTTAGTAGTTGTTAGATTCCCCTGGTGCTCAAACATCTGCCGAATTCCATCTTCAACTTTACACTATTGTTAAAACGAGATCATGGGAAATAAATAAATGAAAATCTCATATATACAAAGAACTAAGTTTACATTTTAAAACTCTGCATGTGTTTTTAAAAACTTTGTCTTGCCACTCAACATGAGTTATGGGGTTTTTTTCCCTATATTACTTAAGCTTGGATAAACCAATTTTACATAAACAGCTAGCTAATCATTATAATAAATATAGAAGTGAACACAATGTAGTGGTTAAATCACCATCACAGAGGTAGTGGCCCAGATATGATTTCTATTTTTAATATCTATTGGGGATCTGACCTAAGATATTGGAATTAGTCTACAGACCTTCCTCTGTATTGATAATACTTTGAACTTATATTACAGTCAGTAGCAAACTGCTAAGTTGATTCAGACTAGTAACAAACCTATTAGTCTCAATAATAAAAAGAAAACTTTGAGTGACTTGACAGCTCTGCTGGTAGAATCCAGGCCTGGTGATGCCAAAGGAAGTTTTGGAAAAAGACTGAAGAAGCCTGACATGAACCCTCATGCTTCACCACAGTGCTGCCAGAACACATTTCCCTGTGGTACGCCATGGCCCTAAAATTATGCTCGAAATAAAAGGCTTGTCTTTGAGTCTAGAAAAAAGTGGCTTAACAGGTCAACGCAATCTCCTTTACCATTTTTTTTTTTCCTGGAAGATGTCAATGATGCAAAATATGAAATCCTGCCTACATCATTTCCTCAATAGACTGTATTCTGTAGTATGAAGAACTCACGTAGGCTGTACAGAAACCATACGGGTTCTATGATTTCAATTTTTCCATTATGGTCAAGAACATAATCTACAAAATCTTTTCATCTTCACACCTCCTGAGTTATGATGGAAATAATGGGGCAAAAGGGTCCATCAGTGGGGTGGGCCGAGGTTAGGGGAAGCCTCGATATCTAGACTGAGGAGTTTTAAACTTATTCTATAGGACAGGGGTTCATAAAATAGCCTATATAGATGGACTATAAATATCTATGAAGGACTTCCCTGGCGGTCCAGCGGTTAAGACTTGCCTTCCAATGCAGGGGGTGCAGGTTCGATCCCTGTTCAGGGAGCTAAAATCCCACATGCCTCGCGGCCAAAAACCCAAAACATAAAACAGAAGCAATATTGTAACAGATTCAAAAAAGACTTGAAAAAAAAAGTCCACATCAAATAAATAAATAAGTAAATATCTCTGAAACACCTGAAATTATATGTAACACTCTAGGTGGGAGAATTTTTCTGGGGAGAAGATCCGCAGCTTTCTTCACCTTTTCAAAGGTGACTGTGACCCCAGAATGTTTGTGAAAACTCAGGCCGAGTGTATAAGGAAACGTAGGCCAGAAGAAGAAGGCTGCATGTTGTCAGCATTTTCCAAACCAGTGTGACCACAAGGATTGCTGGGGGCACTTGTTAAATTGCATGTAATTCTCTTCTCCAGGAAATTAAAATCGAACCATTTAAAAAATCTTGATGCACATTTTGATTCATTGCTTATATCTCAAAGCAATGAATCAAGAAGGCAGTAGTTAATCCCCAGTGTAGCATGTCAGAAAATGATCTATAACATGCCTATCCTTCAGATTCTGTGGAGACACATCCACTGCTGCTCCTTTGTTGGGCAAATCCAGAATATTCCACATATTAAGTAAATCAAAATTCTAAAAATCAGTGCTTTTCAGATGTCATGAAAAACAGTAAATCAGAAATTGACGGCTCTGTCACATTCTTTCCCACATAACCTGTCTGAATCCTAATCTTTCAGTTAAGTGTCTGTTATAGATTTTTCTGGATTCAATCTCAGCAGCACCACCTACTGATAATTTATTTTATTTATTTTTGGCTGCATTGGGTCTTCGTTGCTGCGTGCGGGCTTTTTCCAGTTGCAGCAAGCAGGGCGAACGGCGGCTACTCTTTGTTGCGGTGCGCGGGCTTCTCACTGCGGTGGCTTCTCTTGTTGTGGAGCACGGGCTCTAGGTGCGCGGGCTTCAGTAGTTGTGGCACACGGGCTCAGTAGCTGTGGCACGCTGGCTCAGTAGCTGTGGCTCGTGGGCTCTAGAGCGCAGGCTCAGTAGTTGTGGCGCATGGGCTTAGTTGCTCCGCGGCATGTGGGATCTTCCCGGACCAGGGCTCAAACCCATGTCCCCTGCGTTGGCAGGCGGATTCTTAACCATTGCACCACCAGGGAAGCCCACCTACTGATAATTTAAATTCAGTACTTTATGTAAACTCTTAGCAATGTGAATATTAAACGATTAACTGGAAAACACCTAGAACATGTCTGGCTTTTCATAAAATATGTGATAATACAATTGATAGAGGAAAATTTTTAATATTTTTGCAAGCAGTGAATCAAATTGCATTCAATGACAATGCACGCTTCAATCATGCTATAGATCGAATACTTATGTCCCCGCAAAATTCATGTTGAAATTCGAAGCCCCAGTGTGATGGTGTCTGGAGGTGGGGTCTTTGGGAGGCGATTAGGTCATGAGGGCAGAGCTCTCATGAGTGGGATTAGTGCCCTCATAAGAGAGACCCCAAGGAGCTGCCTACCTCCTTCCTTCTGCTGTTAGAGGTTATAGTGAGAAGACAGCTATGAACCAGGAAGCAGGCCCTCATAAACTGAATCTGCCAGCGTCTTGACCTTGGACTTCCCAGCTTCCAGAACTGTGAGAAATAAATTTCTGTTACTTATAAGGCACCTGGTCTATGGCATTCTGTGATAGCAGCCTGAATGGACTGAGACACATCCAGATATGTTTCTCCCATGCTGGCTGTTCTCCATTCGTCCCCCCACATGGATGTCCCCATCATTCTGTATTCCAGTTGGGTTCAGCCAATGAGCGGCCCAGCAGGAGATCCGAGGGCAGCAGGGGACACTAGGGTATTCACTCCCCTTGCGCCTCTTTCCTGCTGCTGTGCCAGTCACAGCTCTGTCCATCTGTCCCTCCTCCAATGAGTCCAGCTCTCACTGGGCTCCGTGCATTGGAATGGAGCACTTACCCCTTTTGACTCAGGGGTCCTGACGGTAGAGGATGCCTCAACTTCCCTTGCTCGTTCCCTTAGTCTTCAGTAAGTAGTTCTTTCACGAAAGCCTGTGCAGCTGACCTCCTGAGTGTAATTCGACTTCCTGGCAGGTCCCTGACAGACACAGAGCTCTCTGCAGAATCATCTCGCACACTGTAAAACTGAATTGATCATTCACTCAACACTTAAGTGAATACAGTAGGAAAAATATTATTCTAGGTACAACACAGATAAAAAGATGAAAAAGATTCCATTCCGATCCTCAAGAAGCTCATATTAACATACATACGGGGGTTTGGCTTGACTAAGAACTTTTAAGGTAAATGATTCAGCATAACTATTTTAATTTCTACACATATCATTAATCTTAGGTATCAATTAAGTAGGCCTTTTGACTATCGTGTCTCCATAGTCCCCTGAAAGAATCTCACCTAGTTTACCACCATCAGATTAGAACCCTGTGGTTTATTTAAGCCATCTTAAATAAACCAGTTATAAACATGGAACCAATTACTTAACCTGAAAATGTATATTTTTACATTCTAATGTGGTAGTCTCACAGATATCTACCTTGGAGTCCTTATGTGGGACACACACACTCACACACACACGAGTACAAAATCCTCCCTTAGTGAGAAGATTCTGGAGAGCAGGGGCCTGCCTCATTCTCCACAGTTGCATCCAGAGTTTCCACACGGTACAGTGAATCAACGTTTCAATGACAAACTGATGGACAAGAGTGCAACCTTTACCTAGGTTCGAGCCCCCGCTTCGCCTTCATCTGGCTGGGTGACCTTCAGCAAATTTCCAAACTCTCTGCCTCAGTTTCCTCACCTCCAACGTCACCCTAGTTTAAATGAGTTATCTGAAAAGCACTTAGAGTGGTACCCATCCCACAGTAAGAACGACACAAGTGCTTGTTAAATAAATAAAATTAAAGCGATGCTGTTTTTCACATCACCTGGAGGAAGTGCAGCTGGAACAGAACTTAAGAGACATAACTCACTTTATGGATGATTAAACTGAGGACCAGGAAAAGTGAATGCAATAAGCCAGTGTAGATGTGACCAACACGGATAACCTCACCCCTAGGAAGACTCGCTCATTTACACAGTATGCTTTAGAAATAAATGGAGGAATTTTGTCCAACAAAACAAAAATCTGTTGATGTCAAAATGAACATGTAAATAACCTGTATTCATATTTTCTGATTTGTAAAAGTACTTCTACTATATTTAGTGCTGCGAAATAGGTAAAAATTTAGAAATCAGTTAGTAAACCTTGAAAACCTGGTACACATTCAAAAGTCAGCCAACTGAAGGACAAATTAATAGTTAATTTTTAAAAATCAATGGAAATAGTGGCATGATGGCTATGCCCACTTAACTCAGAATATAATGGTTTTCCTTAATTTTCCTTTCTTTTTTGGAAGGAGAGGGCAAGGTTGTAGGGCATATATTCTCACTATAATAAAGCAAAACGCATAATTCTTTGAATTTGAATGTGCTCACATGCTCAACTGGGATCCTTTCTGATCTAGTAGGGGGAAAGAAAGCTTTGTATCCTAGATATCCATAATTCTTATCAATCGCTTAGAAGTATAAAAGGTATTTTTTTAAGTCAGAAATTAATAGTGACTAGCCACTCATTCTCCATCTCTAAATGACTCTGAGAGTCAGTTTTGATATAATGACTGTTTGGAAAACAAAGCTTGCTGCAGGAGAGAACACTGAGGAACAATGTGAGCAAAATGCAAATTCCAGTTTGCGTGGCTTCGTCCAAGAGAAATGGTGGGTGAAGCGCGGAAAACTGTACCCGGCTAAACTGAGCAGCACAGGAACGCACAGAACACACGCAGGAATAGGCAAAACACACACGCGTGCACACCTCACACCACCAGCGTCCTCAGCTCACCCAGGTCTGGTGTCGCAACCTGCCCTCCGCCACCAGCGGGCCCTCCGCCACCAGCGGGCCCTCCGCCCACCTTGTCAATCCACAAATACAACCCTTCCCACACCCACTCCCATAGGCATGCCTCAGGTCTTTTTCAAGGTAAAGTGCCATATTTATTGTAATATTCATGTATCTAGAAACCATTTAACATGTAAAACAGTTAATACTGTTTATATTAGATTTTTCTTTTTTCTTTTTTTTGGCCATGCTGCACTGCCTGCAGGATCTTAGTTCCCCAACCAGGGATCGAACCCGTGTCCCCTGCAGTGGAAGCTCGGAGTTCAAACCACTGGACCACCAGGGAAATCCCTAAATTAGGTTCTTACTTTTACTCTTTAGTATGTCATTGCTGAAGTTTAACCAGTTCTCCCCACAAAACCTAAGGCTTTTTCAGTTTGCAGTTATGCACAGCACAGTGATTTTTAGAGCACATACGTGAATGACAGCAGAATTTCCTGTATTCTATTATGAGCTCCAGGTCACCAAAATTACAACCATTCAAGTCCAATATACAGGAGTTATCTGCTAGACAACGTTAAGGTTGCCCTTGAATTGATTTCAAACATTATGTATAGAATTTTACATTTCTCAGACAATAGCTCTTGCTGTAAATACCCAGAAAAAAAATGAGTTATACACAGCATTTGATTAATAAGCTGTGAATTACTAGATAAAAAGAATATTTAGAAATAGGACTTTCAAAACATACTACACACAGTAATTTAGATCATGCTAGTCAATCTTAATTTAATGACGCTTACCTCTTCGTCAAAAATGGAAAATAATACTTCAAAGTTTTTAATCTTAAAGTGTTTTTGACAAAACTGTTAAAAACAAATATGTTTTATGCCTAAACTCAGCTCCTTTAGCTATTAATCTATCCTTCTCTGCTTAATTTTTGAGAACAATTTCCCTGACCATTGTGAATTATAACATACATAAAACAAACATTTAGTATAAACTGGACACTTACCCAATGTTAATGTTCCCCACTGAAAGCATAGAGTCATGTTGCAAATAAAATAAAATTTGGGGGTGTTTTTTTGCTTTTCAAATAGGTCCTCATAGTTAAATATATACAAGTGCTGGAAAAGAGTTAAAATAAACAATAAAATACACTCCCGGAATTATTCTTGAAAAAATTAGCATGAGACAGCAAAAAAGATTCTGAAAAGTCAGTGACTATTCCTGCTTACAAAGGGAGGATATGACACAACCAGTGATAACAATTGGAAATTTTGTCTTTCCCCCCCTCTGAAAAAGCTTATCTACCTTACTGAATACTTGATATAAGCCTTTTTTATCAGATTCAGCATAAACTAATTTAGGAAAGAATTTTCTTTAATGCCAGCAGGGTATGTAATTGCCTAAAGTGCAAACAAGAAAACTAAAAAATATACATTTTACCCTTGGAATTGTTTCATATAACTATATAAAATAAGACACATGTAACTGATTGACATACAAGAAAAAGGTTGACTAGAAAAAAAACCTTTAATGGCTAATGTTTATGTGTATTAACATTAATAACTTGTAACAATGTATAACGACATTTTTCTAGGCCAAGTATTTGTGATGTAAAAAAATGCCGTTGCTGATTGTGTACCTTATTTGGAATATTAGAAAAAAACTCACTTGGCCAGCCTCAAAGATGGAAACTGCTACTTTCCATAGTTCTCTAACATTTCAGGTAATCTGCTTACTTAGTAAATAAAAGAGCCAAAGGATGGCAAGTATATAGTATGTTGGCTTCATCATCATTTTCACGTCAATAAACCCAACTCTGCCTACAAGAACATCAAAAACGGTAAAATTTCATATAGTCCAATGCTACCTCTCTCCTTTAGCTTGAAGATATGAAAACAGTATATGCTTCAGTCGTAATTATTTAATTCTTCCCCCAATGAAAGTGAAAGTACTATCAAATGAAAGTGCTTCTACTCAAAGCGCAGATGTTCCTGGTGGGGTCACTCAAACATCAACAAAAGGCTCAGGAGTTTACTAATGAACATCAGGTATCCCCAGATTACTCACAGGGAGTATACTGTTATGACCGTGTGCTGGAAACATGTTCCCGAGTTTCAGTACCTTTTCCTTTTCTGAGCTATGAGGTAACTGCAGTGGCACAGATGAGTTATTCAGGCTGAATGGCAGGGAGGCTGAGGATCTGAAGCACAAAATTTCTGCAAGCTTCAAAGGATCATGTAACAGTTACACTAACACTACAATTTATAATTAAGTAGAAGGCCCAAGAGATTGATGGAACTGCCCAGGATCACATATCTAGCAAGATATTCTTTTGAGAAAAGATATATCTGGGTTAAAATCTAAATTCCTAGGGCAATGAACTGAAATTTCCACTTCATAGCAGAATAGAACTCCAATAAACTCCCATAACATAATTTAGTTCTTATTCTTTTCTTCAACCAAAAGTATTACCACAGCCTTTACAAAAAACCCATGTGGTCAAAACGGACATTTTACAATGCAAATACTGAAATCTTTCATTTTATCCTGTGCCGTCTGCCATTTATAGAAATGGACTTGTTATAATGAAGCTTCTCTGGTAATTATTAAATGAATTTACCTGTATTCTGCACGACAACTTCTTCAGTCATGTTTCACAACTAAGTGTTATCATTGTATTTTTAAATTACAGAATATCAAAGATATTAAATTGAAACTTATTTTTCTCTGAGGGAAAAGGAACAAAATCCAAAACCAGTATATAGGTATTTTTTGTGTGTTTTTAGTTCTGAGGAAAATAATCATACCGTATGGACGTTTCACATTTGGCATCTTAAATGCCTAACATAATATTACACATAATTAATCAAAAACATTCTCAATTGTTTACATATCTCTTTTTAAAGTAACAAGATATTTAATTATCCTGCACTTAAGAAACTTCATATATCCTGCCACAGAAACAATGGATTCCAAACATTTATTCTATTTTTTTTAAAAGCCATTAACCAACTGAAATAATGTAAGGGCTTAAACAAGCTATTTCACAACCTGATAGTGTACATTATTGTAACTTGCATGTGTTTCTAACTTGACTGTGGGTATAAATTTTAGTTGGCCTGATTCCAATTTGGCAACCAATTCGAGGAAAATAAGTAAAAACTAGAACTTTTAAAAAGAAAGGATTTCCCTTCCTCTGAAGTGATTTCAATATCTTAATAGAAGATATGACTAAAAGGTAAAGAGAAGTCTTTTTAAACAAACATGCCAAAATGTACACATCCCAAAACAAAGTCCTATAATTGTTGATGACATTGCTAAAATACCTAAAAGCCATCCAGAGTGAATCAGGTACATTCACAAGCTTGAGAAAAGCTCATTTGGTTTTGAATGGTGGAGAAGGGGAGCCAATTATTTTTTTAAGGGCACAAATTTTCTTCAGGTACTCTGAACGCAATTTGAAAGGGAGAACACAAAACTGTACTGAGCCATGGTGGCATCAACGGCCTGAGCACACTGCCTCTTACACAGAATAACCATGCTTTAGGCTAACAACGTTCATTTATATGTACAGTTTTCTGATACGAGCTTTAAAAATTTAGATTCATCCCCTGTAACCATAAGTCACATAGTTCTGACTGCAATTTGGGGGATTAATTAATAATAAAGAGTACTACAATGAGAACAGCGCATCAAGTTAATTAAATAACATCATAAAGAAAGAAGAGATAAATCCAGAATGTGGGACACACTATGAGACAACTGGTGTAGATCTTTAAAAAGGCAGGGAAAAAAAGAAGAGATCAATCCAGATTAATAGAGAATAAATGGACATTAAAAATGTGATATATTTCCTGGATTTTTAAAAAACTGTCCCTATAAAACAGTTTGGGGATGTTTGGTAAGAATAATATTACAGAATTACTGTTAATTTTCTTAGATGTGACAAAGGTTTAGGTTATGAAGGAATATGTACTTATCCTTACGAAATACATGATGAAATGTTTAGGTGTATAGTTTAGTGCGAAGTCTGTAACTTTGTCTATTCACACAATAAAGTATATGTGCATATGCACATACAGACACAAACACGGATACACACACACACACACACACACACACACACGTATATATAAACATACATAAAGAGATAAAGCAAATGTGACAAAATGTTAATGATTAGTCAATCAGGACGAAGTGTACTCAGGTGTTCAATACATTATTTCAATCTTTCTGTAAGTCTGAAAATTCTCAACGTAAGAGTTGCTGGGAAAAGCACCACCTGTAGTATCAGATACTGACTTCAAAGGGCCAACTTAGTAACATCATACTCCCCTCTGCTTAATCTTAACCTCTGAAACAGTGGTCTCCAAATCGGACATATACATCCTAGGGCACAGGCTAAATAAACCAGAGATACGGGGAGAAAATATTAGAATTTCTATTAATAATTTATCTCTGGCCCTGTAAGATTTCTATTTTTGGTGTGTTTCACAATGTGCTATATGTATTAGTAGTATATGTTATTATAGTACTAACACATATAGTATATACTATATATATACTATATACTAATACTATTAGTACTATATTAGTACTATATGTATTAGTTCTACTACAGTAGAACTTCCACAATTTGTAAATACATAGACACATTTTGAGGCTATAAATTCAAAAGGTATTTGTTACTGATGAGGGCAGCAGCTCAATGAATTTGTATATACTCTTTTCTAAAATAGACATAACTTTTTTTTTTAAGTCTCTGAACATCAAACGATTATTAGAATCAGTTGCTTTCGCGTTTATACAAGGGCTTACCGACACAATAATTTAATCTGCAATCTTTATCAGAAACTCTTGACTCTAAAAGAAGCAGGAAACAGAGAATAATGGCAGAGGGAAGTATTAACATAAAGCTACGGAGTTGAAAAATCAACAAAGAACAAACAGTATGACCACAAGTTATCACCAATAAAATGTTAGGTTTCGTTCAATAAGGAAACCTAATATTTTAAACACTGAGATTTAAAATGCTCTAGAATATTATAAGGAAAAAATATTGCTGAAGCTAGAAAAACTTCAGGGAAAAAAATTACTAAGTATTATAATTTCAAAGGAAGACCACACTAAAAAAGAATACATAAAACTCAAGGCAGCTTTGCTTAAAAACCAGGGGGGCATGTAATTATAAACAGCATAGAAAATAATCTAGATATTTGACTAGAACACTTAATCGAACCATGATTCTAAAATAAAAGATAACTGAACATAACGTCTTTGAGAAAATATTTCGGTAAGTTTCTTTTATATATTTATTCTAAAGGGTACAAGGATTCATCGACAATGAAAAAGAAATTTTTGAATTAGAAAATGATATGAGTGAAGAATTTAAACTATAATTTTGTTATTAAATATTTAAAGAGTTATATAACAGGATGCTATATAATTGTTAATACAATCGGTAAGATGAGAAAAAGAAAACTAATTTTAATGTATTAAAGAAATAAAAATTTGACCAATTATACCAATGGACCTCATTTTAGAAAATAATTATATAGTTTTTGCAGTTGCATGCTTTATCATATAGGACACTAATTTATCTTGTATAAACTTGAAGCTTGGGACTAAAGATAGTTTCATGCTGAATTATACACGTCATATATGAAAATTGTATCTATCAGAAAAGAATGTTAGGGGTCTATTAAGCATTCTAATTACAAAAATTAAGAGGTATAGAAACAAGGTCCAGAAGTTTTTAATATAAAGAAGGGAATCTCTGGGCACAGGAAAAGGTTCATCACTGAGTAGGAGAGACAGGTTACAGTGAAGCAGGACCAGGGAGTTAGAAAAGACTGTAAAATCATGGTAAGGACATACTACATATTATTCCTACTAGGTAGGTTTGAGGCACTGATATATCGTCCATCCAACTGACTGTGAGGTTTGTTGGCTACTCAAGCTAGATAGTATATAACTGGGCTGAATTTTTCCATTCAAACGTCACTGGCTTATGGATACACAAACTTTATAAAGGAAATAAACTGAGAAGTAAAATTTGCTTCACAGAAATTCATATTATAGTTAGTTCTTTTTATAAATAATCCTATTCCCTTTAAAAAGGGACAGCTATCTTTTAAAGAAAGATTTTACGGAAGTGCAACACATACACTGGTTGCAGAACAAAATCACTGTGCTCCTAACTGGTCCTTTCCTATTTCCGTCCTTGCCATGTCATCTGAAAGATGGAAAATACAGTGGTTCCTTTTCAGTGGAATTTTTTCCGTCTGCTATTTTTATACCTAATAAGTGAAAACTGCAAACTAATATAGTATCAGTTTTAAGTATTCATCATTTAAATCTTTATAAAGGTAAAGAAACTTGCATATGCATTGTAATAAAGGGAGTCTTTTTTCATTTCACCATTCTTTGACTTTTACAGTTACAGGGCAAAACACATACTAGAGAACATATCATTAATTTTACATCATGAAGCATATCAAAATAAAATGGGAAAAATGATACATTTGCCATTGGTAAACAGGAATTCATCAAAAGACAAAGAGAAAAATACGACTTGAGACGAAGTGTATCACTTAAACTAGAGTATTCAAATTGGAATGAGAAAGAGTACAATGTTTTGACAATGTTCATCAAAAAACAACGTATTAAAAAAATTTTAATGTAAAGTTTGAATTCAAATTTTAAAATTACTATTTGAGGGCAACGTACTCTAAACTCAGGAAAACACAACACTAGGGTGAATGAAACACCCTAAGTTGAAGATGAGGATTTAAATTTGAACCTACCTTGCCAAAGATGGAATCATTTGCCAAAAGGAAAGCAAGTACCTGATCATAATAGTCTCAGAAAATATAAATTAAATCTTCATTTATGGTGTGACACCTGTTACTAAATCAATTCATTTACTACGATGCTCAACTCAATTTTTCAGTTGTTTAAATAATAGCACAAAACTAGGGAAATTATAAATATTTAAGGAGATTAAAATGTCAGTAGAAAACATATTACATATGGATTAAAAGAAAAGCATTCATTCAAACTACTCCTGAATAAGAAGCCAAAATAATTCCATTTAGAACTTTAAGAGAGAGAGCAGCCCATAAATCCCGTTTGAAAGACAAGAATAAATAAACCGTTAAGCAAAGCCAGGAATCTAGATGACTTTGAAACATCCACTTACATCCATTTTAATGAAGAATTGAAGGATACACTGTGTTAAAGACATATTTAAAAGACTAGCAGTGGAATAAGACAGATGAATCAAATTTTGTTACAGCCTAAATAATTACAAGAGACTTTGAAAACGTAGTGTAATTCATGTTTTCTTTCCAGTTTCAAAGCTTCTATCCATTGCCTCTATCTTTGGTGTCACTGCCACCAATAAACACAGTATACAGCTTAGAAACCTAATTACTATCTTCAACTAGGAAAAAGTAAATTAACATTATTTCTTTAAAAGTAAGATATAAAGAATGTGGTCCAACTTAATTTTGTCTCATGGTCCCACAGTATTCTGAAATATCATGCCAAAATGTATAAGTTTAAAAGGGAACATCATCATTTCCTATAAATGCACCAAAAATTTAGCTACTGTACGCTGGTGTGATGACAGCTAGTAGTATGCAGAGGCCACACAACGACATAACATACGTGTGTTCAGCGCACAATTACTCCAAGGAAGGTTCAGTTTAATGGGAAACTGAAACATGGACAACATAATGCCTTCATGTACATATGCTACAGCGTTGTTCTCTTGCAGTTCAAAAGGACAGTGTAATTCTCTTAAATTTACACAAAACATTATGAAACATGGTAGTTGCTCATGATTAAAATTAAACAGCAATGTCAATTAAGTTAACAGTGTTAAATATATTCACATGATCACCACCGTGGTTCAAAGTGGCCACGAGTGAAGTTACACAGCGATCTATGCACACATCTGCCACAACGGTGCTTGCCAGTTTGACTTTCTGCAGACCAGGTAATTTTACGAGACAAATAATCTTGCACTGATTCTTTCATATTACGAAAGGAATTAGATGTTGTAAGTAGTTTCATTCCTCTGGGGGAGGGGGAGGGGAGGACCTCTAAAAAGTCAGTGCAAATTGAAGAGAGGTCTCCCTTCTTGAATATTGGAACTTGCTGACCAAGATACGATTCCTATAAGCTGAGGATAAACAAATCTTAAGATATCAAAGAATCTCATAACATTGTCATGGGCGTTTAGCAGGTATCTGCCACAAAGAGGAGTCCCAGCCCTACAGCAGGGCCTTCGGAGAGTACGGCTGCTGGGGCGGAGGCGGCTGGGGCAGCGCCGATGTTAAAGTATAGCTCGGCACCTGGGATAGGCTGCTCCCTGCGTTCTGGTATATGGTGACGTCGGGGGCGGCAGGAGGAGGACTATACACTGAAGCCTGGCTGGGATACGTGCCTCCTTGAACGGAAGTGCCCATCGTGCTGTGGAAGGGAAAGAACACTCGGTTAGATCAACACTGACTTACCTAGCTGTTTAGAGATGAACAGGAAAGCTGTTCATGAAACAGTTACTAATTCATGCAACGCATTCAATAAATACTTAGTAAATAGCTATAACGTGCCAAACTGTTATTTGAGGCACTGGGATATCATCAAGAAGGAATGGGAAACGTCCCTATCATCATGGAGCTTACATTCTAACAGGATAAAAAAGATGATAAAAAAATGTATAATATGTCAAGAGGTAGTAACAAGAGGTGGTATAAAGAAACGTAAAGCATCGTGGGAGAACCCCCGAGTTCCTGGGACAAGAGATTCCTGGGTATCCAGGGTGGTCCCGGAGGCTGCTCAGACACAGCTACACTGAAGCAGAGACCTGGAAAGAGGGGGAGGGAGTGACACCGATTAGCTAGGAAAATAGGCTTTCAGGCAAGGAGAAAAGCAGGCCCTTGAGAAGAGAAAAGGCCCGGCATGTTCAAGGAGCTACAAGGAGGCCTGGGCGGCCGGAGCGACGCGGCAGAATCAGGGAGGAGGAGCCGCAGAGTGCAGGGCCGTGCAGACTCTGGCGTGTACTGGAGTGGGACGGAGACACACTGGCTGCTTGTGGACACAAGAGCAATGCGATGTGACTTGGCTTTAACAGGCTCACCGGGCCCAGGCCAGAAGCCAGGTGACCTGACTGGGGGCTGCTGGAATCGTCCCTGTGAGAGCCCGTCGGGCGGCTGGCGAGAGCCATGGAGGAAAGGGGAGGGAAGGGTCCGATTTTGAAGGAACTTCCATCAAAGGAAGTTTACATCATGTCTGAGGTAAAATCTTAGAACTAAGTCCTACTCTACTCTGGTATAGTAGCCATTCACTGAAAAGGAAAAGACTACAGATAAGGGCCACGGCAGATTCGGGGAGGGAGAATCAAGCACAGTTTTGGACATGTCAAGTGAGATACCTAGGAGACTGCCAAGAAATGACAGTGAGCAGGTGGTCAGCTATGCGGTTCTGGAGCCCAGCAGAGAGGTAAGGGCTCAGAGCTCGAATTCGGGGGCCATCGGCACACACAAGCAGCGTTCAGGGTCAGGGACCTGCATGACATCCCCCAGGGAGCGACTGCAGACAGAGGAAAAAGCACTCTGTGTTTTGAGCTCTAGAGCTAGAAGTCAGGGAGATAAAGAGGCACTGGCAAAGAAGGCTGAAGAGTGGCAATAAGGCAGAAGGAAAACTAAGAGAGCACGGTCACGGCCAAGTGAAGAAAGTATTTCAAAAAGGAAGTGACCACTGGGTCTGGCCACACGGAAATGGCTGGTCCCTAAGAGCAGTGCTGGAAGACTAGGGGAGATGAAGACCTGATATCCTCCTTTGTCTTATTCCCTGAAAACAGAGAAGCAAACAACAGAGACCTTCTATCTACTCCCACTAACACATTTACCCACTGTCTGCACCCACACCCACAGCTACATCCTGCCTCGCCTCCTGCTGGGACCGACCACCTGCCAGTGTGCCCCTGTGCAAGGTGCCCACCACTGTGCACGGATCCCATCCCACCGACCAGAACTCCTTCGAGCTGTCTTGATTCATGTCTCGGCTTCCTCTCTTCCCATCCCCAACCTGACAGTTGAGTTTCCACTATGTGTAAGACACCAGGATACAAAGAGAAATACGAAGAGCTTTAACAAGCAGATTTCCCCCCCACCTCTCTGTGAAAAATGTAAAACAAGCTATACAATGGGCAATTGCCTAAAATTTTCAAAATACTGCCTATTTTTAAACTTTTCTTCAATTCCTAGATTGTTTATAAATCAATGTTGGTAAATTCAATACTCTTGTACTTTGCACAAATTAAAGCAATTCACTATTATAACAGATAGTCATTTGCTACTATATTCCACCAACTAATGTAACCACGCAAGTCATGCTTAAAGGCATCACCCATTATCACTCCACAAGTGTTGTGTTGTGAAATACAAAGTATTACAAGAACTCAGGTTTCATGCTATTGGTCACATCGATAAGGGTCACAACAATGCTATTGTATCATGTTGAGACTAAGTGCTAAGCTCTGGTGCCAAAATGCCTAGTTTTGTATCTTAGCTAAATGGGACCTCAGCCGTTGCTCCCTGCCTCAATTTTCTCATCTATAAAATGGGGATAATAGTGTACCTACTTCATGGGTTATTACCGTCAATGAGTTAATACACATAAAGCATACAGCACAACACCTAGTGCTTACTACCCCATAAATGTTAGCTATCACTGCAATCATTCCCACTTTGTGCTATATTCCTTATCTCAACTTAAAAGTTCTACCATCCACCCAGCTGTTCAAAGGTTAAAGCCCAGCAATTCTCTCATATCTCTGCTCTGCACTATCTCCCCACCGTGTTACCCATAGGCGATCATTTGCTCATCTCTAAATAACCCTTTTCTCATCCCTATCTTGTAGTTAGACACTCATCATTTCTTGCCTGATATACTAGCCCACCAGCTCCTAACCTAGTCCCTAGGAATCCATCAACACTATCACCACCTGAAGCTCTTTACGGGCTTTCCCAGACAAGACCCAAGCTCCTTAACATGGTATCTCGGACCATCCATTACCCTTGTCAATAAGTCCAAGCGTCTCTCTCACCTCTCCCCCCAGAGACTTTAACCCTTTAGTAACACTGCACCACTGGTAATGCCCAACATGCACTGTGCGTTTTCACTGCTCCCCATTTCATCCATTCCATGGGTACCATGCATTTCACAGCATGTCAGGTAAACAAAAGCATGAGACCCACATCTTTGTCCATGACAGACAATCATTCTTACTTTTTCCTCCAGTCTTAAGAGCATATTTTTCTTGGAAATCTTCCCTAAACCCTGAGGCTCCTCAAGCACTCTGCATATACCTTTATTTGTAATTTGTGTTGTAACAACATACTTTGTGTGTGTTTGCCTCCATTAGCCCCTAAGAACCTTGAGGCTCAGAAACTCCAAATCAATGGTCAACTAGTATCTGCCAAGGGAGCCAAGAATACTCAATGAGGAAAGGATAGCCTCCTCAACAAACGGTGCTGGGAGAACCGGATAACCACATGCCGAGGAATGAAGAAGGTCCCCTGTCTTACACCGCACACGAAAATGAACTTGAAATGGAGTAAAAACTTAAATTTAAGACCTGAAACTGTAAAACTCCTAGAAGAAAAGACAGGGGAAAAAGGTTGTTGAGACTGGTCTCGGCTGCGGTTTCCTGAATATACAGCAAAAACACAAGCAACAAAAGCAAAAATCAGTAAGTGGGACTACATCAAACTAAAACGCTTCTGCACAGCAAAGAAAACCATCAACAAAACCAAAAGGCAACCTATGAAATGGGAGAAAATATTTGCAAATCACATTATCTGGTAAGGAGTAAATATCCAAAATACATAAAGAACCCATACAATTCAATGGCAAAAAACCCAAAAATCCATCGCTTAAATAAATCATCACTTTGTTTTCTTGACCTCCCCCTCTGTCTCTGAATTCTTTCTGCCACAAGAAACTACCCTGGGAACCATCCTTGTTGGAGCCATCCAGGAGAATTCAGGAGGACCTTCAAGATGGCGGAGGAGTAAGACGTGGACATCACCTTCCTCCCCACAAATACATCAGAAATACACCTACATGTGAAACAACTCCTACAGAACACCTACTGAACGCTGGTAGAAGACCTCAGACCTCCCAAAAGGCAACCAACTCCCCACATACCTGGGTAGGGCAAAAGAAAAAAGAACAAACAGAGACAAAAGAATAGGGACGGGACCTGCACCGCTGGGAGGGAGCTGTGAAGGAGGAACAGTTTCCACACACTAGAAGCCCCTTCTCTGGTGGAGATGGGGGGTGGGGAGGGAGGAAGCTTCGGAGCCGCGGAGGAGAGCGCAGCCACAGGGGTGCGGAGGGCAAAGCGGAGAGATTCCCGCACAGAGGATCGGTGCCGACCAGCACTCACCAGCCCGAGAGGCTTGTCTGCTCACCCGCCGAGGCGGGCGGGGCTGGGAGCTGAGGCTCCAGCTTCGGAGGGCAGATCTCAGGGAGAGGACTGGGGTTGGCTGCGTGAACACAGCCTGAAAGGGGCTAGTGTGCCACAGCTAGCAGGGAAGGGACTCTGGGAGAAAGTCTGGAACTAAGAGGCAAGAGACCATTGTTTCAGGGTGTGCAAGGGGAGGGGATTCAGAGCACCGCCTAAACGAGCTCCAGAGATGAGCGCGAGCCGCGGCGATCAGCACAGACCCCAGAGACGGGCATGAGACACTGAGGCTGCTGCTGCCGCCACCAAAAAGCCTGCCTGCGAGCACAGGTCAGTATCCACACCTCCCTCCCTCCCTCCCACACCTCCCTCCCAGCCTGTGCAGCCCGCCACTGCCAGGGTCCCGTGATCCAGGGACAACTTCCCCGGGAGAACACACGGCGCGCCTTAGGCTGGTGCAACGTCACGCCGGCCTCTGCCGCCGCAGGCTCGCCCCGCACTCTGTACCCCTCCCTCCCCCCGGCCTGAGTGAGCCAGAGCCCCCAAATCAGCAGCTCCTTTAACCCCGTCCTGTCTGAGCGAAGAACAGATGCCCTCCGGCAACCCAGACGCAGAGGCGGGACAAAATCCAAAGCTGAATCCCAGGAGCTGTGCGAACAAAGAAGAGAAAGGGAAATCTCTCCCAGCAGCCTCAGGAGCAGCGGATTAAATCTCCACGATCAACCTGATGTACCTGCATCTGTGGAATACCTGAATAGACAACGAACCATCCCAAATTGAGGCAATGGACTTTGGGAGAAACTGAAGACTTGGGGTTTGCTATATGCAACTGACTAGTTTCTGATTTATATGTTTATTTTAGTTTACTTTTTAGTGCTTGTTATGATTGGTGGACTTGTTTGTTGGTTTGGGGGCTCTCTTCCTTTCTTTTTTATTACTTTATTTCTTTATTTTAATATTTTTTTATTTTAATAACTTAATTTATTGTAATTTTTTTTCCTTCTTTTTTTTTCTCCCTTTTCTTCTGAGCCATGTGGCTGACAGGGTCTTGGTGCTCCAGCCGGGTGTCAGGTCTGAGCCTCTGAGGTGGGAGAGCTGAGTTCAGGAGATTGGTCCACCAGAGACCTCCCAGCCCCACGTAATGTCAACCAGTGAGAGCTCTCCCAGAGATCTCCATCTCAACGTTAAGACCCAGATGCACTCAAGGACCAGCAAGCTTCAGTGCTGGACACCCCTATGCCAAACAACTAGCAAGACAGGAACACAACCCCATCCATTAGCAGAGAGGCTGCCTAAAACCATACTGAGTTCACAGACACCCCAAAACACGCCACCAGACGTGGACCTGCCCACCAGAAAGACAAGATCAGCCTCATCCTGCAGAACACAGGCACCAGTCCCCTCCACCAGGAAGCCTACACAAGCCACTGAATCAACCTTAGCCACTGGGGGCAGACACCAAAAACAATGGGAACTACGAACCTGCAGCCTGCAAAAAGGAGACCCCAAACACAGTAAGTTAAGCAAAATGGGGAGACAAGAAATATGAAGCAGATGAAGGACCAAGGTAAAAAACCACCAGACCAAACAAATGAAGAGGGAATATGCAGTCTACCTGAAAAAGAATTCAGAATAATGATAGTAAATATGACCCAAAATCTTGGAAATAGAATGGAGAAAGTACAAGAAACATTTAACAAGGACATAGGAGAACGAAAGAGCAAACAATGATGAATAACACAATAAATGAAATTAAAAATCCTCTAGAAGGAATCAATAGCAGAATAACTGAGGCAGAAGGACGGATAAGTGACCTGGAAGATAAAATGGTGGAAATAACACTACCACAGAGCAGAATAAAGAAAAAAGAATGAAAAGAATTAAGGACAGTCTCGGAGACCTCTGGAACAACATTAAATGCACCAACATTCAAATTACAGGGGTCTCAGAAGAAGAAGAGAAAGAGAAAGGGACTGAGAAAATATTTGAAAACATTATAGTTGAAAACTACCCTAATATGGGAGAGGAAACAGTCAATCAAGTCCAGGAAGTGCAGAGAGTCCCATACAGGATAAATCCAAGGAGAAACACACCAAGATACATATTAATCAAACTATCAAAAATTAAATACAAAGAAAAAATATTAAAAGCAGCAAGGGAAAAACAACAACATATAAGGGAATCCCCATAAGGTTAACAGCTGATGTTTCAGCAGAAACTCTGCAAGCCAGAAGGGAGTGGCAGGGCATATTTACAGTGATGAAAGGAAAGAACCTACACCAAGATTACTCTACCCAGCAAGGATCTCATTCAGATTCGATGGAGAAATTAAAACCTTTTCAGACAAGCAAAAGAAGAGAATTCAGCACCACCAAACCAGCTTTAAAACAAATCTAAAGGAACTTCTCTAGGCAGGAAACACAAGAGAAGGAAAAGACCTACAATAACAAACCCAAAACAATTAAGAAAACAGTAATAGGAAGAAAACATATCGATAATTACCTTAAATATAAATGGATTACATACTCCAACCAAAAGACATAGACTGGCTGAATGGATCCAAAAATAAGACCCATATATATGCTGTCTACAAGAGACCCACTTCAGACCTAGGGACACATACAGACTGAAAGTGAGGGGATGGAAAAAGATATTCCATGCAAATGGAAATCAAAAGAAAGCTGCAGTAGCAATTCTCATATCAGACAAAACAGATTTTAAAATAAAGACTATTACAAGAGACAGAGAAGGACACTACATAATGATCAAGGGATCGATCCAAGAAGA